>NC_028357.1:28110236-28134222 GCF_000741045.1 Vigna radiata var. radiata
TATATATATATATATATATATATATATATATATATATTTAAAAATTTAATTTTCAAGTACTAACTTAGTTTAAAAAATAATTTATAGAAAAGGTATACCAAGGCTTAAAGTAAACAATAAAGTTATAACAAATTTATTCAAACTAATTTAAGACACAAAAAATAACATAATTTGTCTATGATATAAATATAAGAATGAATATCAGGTTAAATCTTGGATCACACTTATTAAATCCATCACCCAATGAGATAATTTAGATTCCATCGACTTTTACTTAATTTACTTAATTAAATTCAGGTAACCCAACCCAATAAACACTTTCTGCAATAGAGTTAATTGAACTGAAAAAGTATAAAAAGAGAAGTACGTTGGAAAAATATAAAACTGTCCTAAAACATTGTGTCAACTTATTTTTAAAGTACTATAATTAGATCTTATGAGACTTTAAGTATTCTTACAAATATCAAATCTTTGGGCCAATTATGACACAAATCTTCAGCCTGAAATTTACTCATACTTAAAAGTTGAACACTTACCCTTCTTAAATTATTCATTAATGAATTTTTTAAAAAATAACAATTATATGACAGATGATATTAAGAAAAGAAATTCAGCATTTTATAGAAAAAAATCCTATTAGATAGTAATTGACATGATTTATTTTAGACATTTTCTTAAAGAATAAAACCAAAGATAATTCATTTGTGAAAAAAAAAACTATTGGAATTAAACTTTATTAATAACAATACTAAGAAAATGAACCGTATTTTCCATTAAGAAATATATTGTATAATAATTTGAATAAGTTATTTTTATTGTTTTTTTAAAAATTGTTGTCATGAAATATTCTAAACCTACATTTTTGAAGAGGCGTAATAATAAGATTCCCTTAATTACATTTAGAAATTTAAAAGAAATGAGAATGATGTTGCTAGGACACCTTCTCTATATTTCTTTGAGCATGTTTCCTGATCATATATAGAAGGGGAAAAATGACATACTTGTTTATTTTCTGATCATATATATATATATATATATAGAGAGAGAAATATCATTCGGGGGATAATGTGTTTAGATTTGAAGAGAAATATAATAAAATATCGGTTTTGTCCTTGCAAAATTAACATAACTTTCCTTTTTCTTGAGAATCTGAAAATAAGAAATGAGGTAATTCATTTTTCGCAGTGTAATGGATTCCAAAGCCAGTTTGACCGATTTCACACATTATTTATTTTTCGTTTTCATTAATAATAATATTAATAGAATAATAATTATAATAATATTAATATTAATACAATATGAAATTATTATATTAATTTTTATTATTTTTTTTACATTATTTGTAATAAATTTTGTCAAAAAATATATAACTCTAATTAAAATATCATTTCATATTATTTTTACCACTAAGGATAATTTGGTAATCTTCATATTTTATCAATTAAAATATTATATCATTCAAGTCTTCTACAAATTTTACTTTTAAATTCATTCTCAATTACCTCTAAATCACTTAAAAAAACAACACTCAATTTACTTTCAAATTCCCTCAAGTCCATTCACTCCCTTTCTCTCAAATTCATATCTCTAAGTAAACATAACCTTAAGAATCTTGGTGGAGAACAAAACAAGTTTGTTTGGTCATAATTCGTTTTAGGGTAAAATCATTTTTGTCCATTTCTTGAGTTAGATTTGGAATGTTTTGTGTACTAGGGACCACCGACCGGTCATGGTCAATGCCGGACGGAAGTCCATCGCTATCCGACGTTATCTGGTATAGGCGAAACCGGCGGTAGAAAAAGGATCCCCCGAACGGGCCCGACAGCTAACGCCCTAGCTTTCGTGTCGTTACGCTCTCCGCCGATACTGACAGACAAATAGTACCGGTCGGTTACACCATGACCGGACGGTCATATTTAAAAATCCACCCGTAGAATAAGATATAAGGGGAAGCGTACGGTCGGCACTACGACTGGACGGTCACGATCAGCAGGGTTAAGGTAAGTATGGAAAGATTAGCATAATCCGGCGTCTTAGATGGTTGGGCCACAATTGGGCCTTAATTAAGGTAACCTTAATACCAGGCCCATGTCTACCACTATAAATATGAGTCAAAGGTCACAGGTAGATGGGTTCATTTATTGCACATTTAATTCTGAATTAAGATACCCGATCGGATAACCAAACTAACTTAAGCATCGGAGTGCCTTTAGCAGGTACCCTCCGGGAGTCTGGAGCATAGGAGCGCGCGAGAGAACTCGGACAGGAGGTGAAGCAGAGGAAATTGTGTAGGTGACTTGGATCTCGGCCCTATACCGGAACATTTTGCATGCACAGTGACTAAGGTCTTGCATTTTGTTTTTAAAGGACAAACATGAACCTATGTTAGTCTATATCATAAGAGTATGTTTTGATTAAAGTCTTCTTGATACATGTTAAATATTCATGTGAAAGTAATATAGTTAAGAGTTTAAACTTGAGCAAACAAATCTTATAATAGATAAGTCATCAACCAAATTGAATTAATTGAAAAACCAAGATTTTTGTTTTCGAAAATGTAAATTCTACTCAACGTTGTTTTATAAACATTTCTAGTAGTTTAGTTAAGTGTGTTGAGTGAGAGAGGGTTTTTTAAACTATGAAAATACATACTTTTAAATGTTTCTAAATTCTAAAATTTATTTATCTTTCACTATATTGTTATTACACTTGATCAATATATTGTATTTGAATATTATTATAATGTAATCAATGATCAATAGTAATTTGTTAGCATTTAAACTAAATTGAATGTATATATATAAATGAAAATGAAGAGTAATATGGTTGTGATATGACATGTGGTATGTTGTTAACATAATTATTTTCGTATTGGAAATATTATGTTGAGATATGGTTGCTTAAGTCATAGAGTTTGGAGGAGCTTCTTCCATTATCGTGAGAATATTTGTATGGTGAATAAATATTCTCTTGTTAAAATTTTAGATAATGGTATACAAGTGAAATTTGATTCCTTGACTAATATGTCTTTTTTGGAGGATGTCACTCTCATTCTGAATAGTTTGTAGGATTTACAACAACTAGATTCAACTTCTAATAGTCCAATGACAAATTTTCATCCTTTAACGTATAAAAAGACTTGTTTTTTTTAAAGAATTAAAAATAAATTCTAAACAAACTAATATAACTGATGAGATGAAAGATTCTAATATTGAGGTGATGATGATACGATTCAACTTATAAAGAAATCTAATAAAAATAAAGCAAAGAAAGTTAATATAAAATCTTTCAAAGCCAAAAATTTAAAAGGGAATGTGAGAGGATTAGTTAATGGTAAAATTTTAATATGATGAGCAATTTATAGTTTTTCTAATATGGAGTTCAAAGTATGAAATTAATATTCTTCACATAATCCTTCAACCATCCATTTTCTCTCTTGAATCGTGCACTTCTGTTATTTGTCTTGCTTTCCATTTCTTCATATAGGTGTCCTGTTTGTATTGGTTTGCTTATAATGGTTTACAACTCTTCCTTATTTTGCATTCTCTTTACATAAATCATAGGCTTTTTTTATCATATGTATTTTTTTTATCTATGTGCAATGTAATTTTATCGCAGATTTGGTCTGATCTTCTATGTTTTTTTTTCTTTTTTTGATTTTAATAAAATTTTCATGTAATGACAACTATGTCTAACATGAATTTATTTGAAAAATAATAATATTTGAAAAGAGAGTATAAAAGCAAAGATTTCTATAATTGAAGTGTGATTTTTATTTTATAAATAATGTTAAAAGATGAAAAAGAAAAAATCTAAATGCAATACATGTGGACAAAAAAAGTATGTATTTTTTTTTTTGTCTAAAATGGACATTTCATATTATTGTGTCATTTGCTTAAAAACAATGCAAGAATTACCCAAAATATTATAGATATATGTGGATGATAGTTGATTAAATGTGAAAGTTAAGAAATAGGGAGCTTGTTAACAAATGTGTTAGGAAGATAAGAATGATTGTATCTGAATTGTCAATATCTAAATGTGTCTTATTATTGTTTAGGACACAACACAACAAATATAATCACGAATTGAAATTTATTGGAAATTGATTTTTCTCAACTTTCTCAAACTGAACAAATTTTTGAATTGTATACAATATAATGTATATCAAATATTTCTTTTATTTTTTTTTCTTTTTCTAAAATAAATCTATGCTAATCAATCTACGTAACTATATTAAATCAAAGAGCACATAATTTTTATAATTATATATATACACAAAATATTATAGATATATATAGATGATAGTTGATTATATGTAAAAGTTAAGAAATAGGAAGCTAGATCACAAAAGTAGTGGGAATATAAGAATTATTGTATCTTAATTGTCAATATCCAAATATGTTTTATTATTGTTTAGGGCACAACACAACAAATATAATCACGAACTAAAATATACTGAAAATGAATTTTTCTCCACATTCTCAAAATGAACAAAATTTTGAATTGTATACAATAAAAGATTTCTTTTAATTTTTTTCTTTTTCTAAAATAAATATATGCTACTAATCCACATAACTAAATCAGAGCACACATAATTTTTATAATTATATATCACACACCTTCTTGCACTTAAGAAATATCCATTCATTCTGTAATATAAAGAATAAGATAACTATATCGGCTTAAAGATTTGAGAGGTATAAAGAATTTTAAGAATATGGTCTTTTTTTTTTATCATAATTTGATTTAAAAATAATTTTTTAATTTTTGTGAAGCTTGTTTTTCCTTAATAACCTCAAACAATTAGTACTAAAAATAATTTTGAGACATTTTCTTTTTAAAACCTAAAGTAATTAGTATTAAAAAATATTTGAGACTTTTTTTATAAGCCTAAAGTAAGAACTTCATCTTGTACTAGAACCTAGTCAACCTGAAAATAACAAAAGTGTAAAACATAGAAGGAATAAGATCGACTATTTTCATAAATGGGTTGACAATTTGTAAAGAAAAAATAAAAAGAAAAATAAAGATAAACATTATCTGATGACAATAGACTTTAGAATAAATAGAATTTGAAATAACATTTACACAAAAATAAAAAAAATGATTTTGTAATTTTAACTGTATGGTTGGTAGATATATAGTTGTGAAGATGTGTGGGGTTGGGTTTGATGAACATGACAAAATCGTGGGGAAAAACTGTCCTAAAAAGATGCTTTGTGCAAACATCATATTAACTTTAAGAAAGCGATATTTCTGGATGTCATGTCCACTGCCGGATACGACCATCCGCATAATTAGATGACAATATATAAGAATGCTACCATACGCACATAATCATACATACCACCTACCTCCTATTATTCACACATCACCACATATTTTATCTTCTAAATGTTAAAATATATTTTATTCTTCAAATTTTGGTTTTAGCTTTTTAATACTATATTTCTAAAAATTTTAAAATACTAAATTATTTCTTTTATTTTTTAAATAGAACGAGAAAATAAAAATAAATAAATTCTCGTAATAGAAAACCGTGCAGCCATCCTTATCAGAATGTTGATAGGGGTAGGTGATGTTGCATCTCTCTTCCGTACAAAATTAATAAAATAAAATTCATGGAGACGTATGATTTTCCAATCGGCACATAGAAGAAAGCAACGATATTTATGAAAACCCAAAACGTTTATGAAGAGACTGTTTGTGAATAAAAGAAAAGAGGTAGTAGTAAAAGTTAAGAAAAGGAAAAGAAGTAGTTGGAAGAGGGAGATGAAAAAGAAAAGATTGTCTTGAGTGATTCCAATGTCTTTATTTTTGTTAACAGAGTGTTGGGAGATTGGAGTTTTAAAATAGAACACGGCTCCCTCAATAAAGTAATTAAAAGTGTTGAAGGCGTTACTTTTGGTGTTAAACTAAACCACTGTCACATCTCACCTAACTAATCAGTTATTAAATTAATCACAGGGAATAAAGTCAATATACATCCCCTCCTCCTCGTGGTTAGATATTTGTACACATTTTGTGAAAGTGCAGACATACGAAAAGAAAATTAATTAATAAGAGGAAAAAGGGAAGAAATGATGCATAGATGCATTAGTCTTAGTCCTTAAGCAGGAGAAAAGCGGAAAAGAGCTGAAACGAAACGGTGCGAGAATCATGGGATTGGGATATGAATGAAGGAATGCGATATAGCTGGCAACTCTGGCCCATCCCTTTTACCACTTTTTTCGCTACGGAAAACCAAGCCTCTTCTTCTGCACACATAATTTCTTACAATACTCACACTCCACTCGTTCCTCACTTCTCCCTTTCCTTACAATAACCCAAACAATAATATTAAGGAATTATCCTTAATGCTCAATAGGTTAACTCTAACATAACTTTTTCTTTTCACCTATCATACTCTTTTATAAACAACTTTAATCATCAACTCTAAAGTCGAAATGAGTGCATTATACACCATATCATTGTTGTTTGAGTAAATATTGAGAATCACTTCATTTGAAAATAAATTCTTCAAACATAAGCACATTCATGAATAAGAGCTGAAATTTAAATAAAAGCATTACATGTTAAGACCTGTTTTGGATGTAGGACTCAAGACCGAACACAATTCCAACTATCTAGGCCTTACGTTTCGAAAGGTCTTCTTATGTCTATTTCCGATCGGTTGTGACCTGCACGTTAGCACTTCGACGCTCAAGTTAGCAAAGTCACAATGAAATTAGCGTAAATGTAATCAGGTCAAAAGTAAAGTACCTGGCTGACATTTCTGTATTTATAGGCCTCAGACTGAAGTAATGGTCATTAACTACCTGTAATCGCCGACTCATAATCCCGCAAAATTCGCCCACTACTTGTAACCATTGACATGGAGTCCGTAATATTCGCTTCATTGGGTCCACTAATAATCCGCCATATCGTGCTCGAACTTCTCCTAAGCTTGACCGATCGGCACGCCAACCCACCCGACCAACCCTTATCATTCTTCTTATGCTATAGTCATCCTGCTTGTCTTGCCTTATTCTTCTTCGCCTGACTGACCATCCTCCTATACTACAAGACCTAATTCACAAATACTCAAAAGTAGTATTACTCAACATGCAATTTTTTTGGTTAAAACTACAAACTTTCATACATTATTTTTCTAGAGAAAACTATGAATCTTTCTCATACAACTTTTGTGCACAAAACTATAACCCTTCTCGAGAAACTTTTTGTAGACAAAATTGTAAACCCTTTAATAACATGCAACTATCCAAGCCACTTATATACCTTAAAAACTTATTAAGTTGTGGTGACGAATTTCAAAACAACTTTTTACTTTTATAGTACTTTCTATTGCTCTCTTCTTTGTACTATTATATGTGGGACTTTAGTTAGCACTCACTAAATAATCAACATATCATTCCTTTACAAAAAATCTCAGATGCTCTAGAATAAACATTTGACATGTCATTAACATATATGCTTGAAGGACAATAATACTTTCCTATCACAAACCTTTGTTACCTTGCAAATCAGACTCTTTAGCAACTTCCTAATAATTATCATTAACCATTCATTAATAGTCAAAGTGAAATCCATAACCAACATGACCTCAACCAAGCTAGATCCAATCACACATGCATCAATGAACATATTGCACAAAAGGAATGATCAAGACTAACCTCTCTCTAAAGACGCAATATGCAAAGTTGATTTTGATCATCATGTCAAACTATTCCTTTTCTTCCTCGGATTAGGACCTCATCTCTTGATATCACGATTGGAAATCGTGCAATAGGAAAATAATTTCTTAAAGTGGAAGGACATCCACAAATAAGAGCACAAATTTAATAAAACACACAAGAAATTTAATCTAATTCGACATTCCAAGGTTTATATCCACAAAGTTATTACTCAACATGCAATTTTTCTAGTTAAAATTGCAAAATCCGTTTTGTTCTGAATAAAACTGCAAACTCTTCTAGTACAAATTTTTTGTGAACAAAAATACAAGATATAGAACTTTGGTGAATACTCACTAAAGAACTATAACATGATTATGGAGAAGAGAAAATCATATTAGCATCTTTTTTCGCCTAAATTATAAGATAACACATTCCATTTGAATATCCACATATTTCTTAAAAAGATGATAAAGAATAAATGCAATAATTGCACACCATTTAAATATTACTTAAACATTAAGAAGTGGTTTAAGTGACGTTCAACAATTAACATCCATTTTCAAAAAGAAAAAACTCAATCTTTTTATCTTCAAAATTCATTCTCGTACATCCAATGTCATTTTTACATCACTATCAACTTCCAAATTAACCAACAAAAGCAATTAAATGATTTAATAATAAAAAAAAGCTATTAATTCTAGTTGATTCCAATAAAGTCTATTTACCTTAGTACTTTCAAAATTCCAAATCAAATTCACACAAGTGTCCAAAGATAAAACTCTGATACCTCCTCTAAACAAACCATCAAAACAAGAGAAAAGAAATAATTGAAATTTTAATAAAGAATGATTTACTTACTATATTCAAGAATAGATTACTCCATAACAATTTTTATTATCTTTTCACCTTCTTTGAAAAATATATAATCTTACAGAATAACAACGGCCAACATATTTAGAATTAGAAAGAAAAAAATGAGATATAATCTTAGAATGAAATAAGTTTAATATCTAACTTTTATTTATAAATTTTAAATTTTTATTTATTTAAAATATATCTTAAAATAACTCCAATCTTAAATAAAAATATCAAACAAAACAATTATGTGAGAATAATTATATATAAAATTTAAAATAATAAAATAGAAGTATTTTTTAACCTAAGAATAAATAAGGAAAAGGTACTTCGATAGGTAATCTAAAGCTGACTTTATTTAATATTTATTAGTTAAATGATTACTATTTTCCTTTATATTAATAGCACTTATTTATGAGTAAAAAGCATTTTAATCCACTTAATAATAGTCATATAAATTTGAGTAAAGCACATGTGACATGTTGAAAATCCCACATGGACTAGAGATAAGGCCAAATTATAATATATAAGTGAGGTGCAAACCTCACCTTACAAGCCGGTTTTGTAGGGTTGAGTAAGGCTTAAACTCACTTTCTAATAATCAATCTGCTATACGAATTGCACAAAATCCAGCCATGCATGAGAGGACAAAGCTTTGCATTTATAATCATGCTGCACCTTGAGGGGGATATTGGAATTATTTTATTCTCTTTTCATATATTTTTATACTTATATTCCTTTTTTATATTGCTCTGAACAATTATATATATCAATTGTACTCTCTCCTTATCATTCAATAAGAAATACAATATTTCATTCTTTCTTCTTTTGTAACATGACACTCCGAATAATTTTAGTGGAACACCTTCCATCAAGCCTATTTTTTATTAGAGGAAATAGAGATAAAGGTATACAGATTAAAATCACTTCCTATTATTTGATAAGAGTAAATAACCTACTACGTTCCGAGACTAAAAATGACCTCTTGTTTTTCTTAATTTTATCACTCTTACTTGTTTATTTACAGTTGAGTATAGTTTTAAACTTATATTTTTTTTGTTGAAATTATAATTAGCTTTTTTAATTTCGTGTCTTATGTTATTGTTCTATTTATTTGTAATTACTTGTATTAATATTTGTTATATTATTAAGTATATTTGCTCTAGATTCTATATTTAATTGTAATAAAATTCTTCTTATTGTTATAGAAGACAAATATGTTAAAACTTACTTATTGTTGTTTGAATTAATATTTCTAATTAGTCTTTGAGTGATAAATTGTTTTATGGTAAATCAGAATTATGACTTGATAAGACTCACTTAAAGTAAGTAAAATCATATATATAACTACTAAGTCATTGCTTCGACAATTATATTTATACGAGATAGGTATATTCCAACTTATGTATTGATATTCTTAATATTTTTTATTAGTCTTTGAGGAATAAATTTTGCTTGTGGTATGTGAGAATTGTATGTATTACTACACAAACTAAAATAAATAAATATAAATATACTTATTTATTCACGGTTTATATTGTGAAGCATATAAAAATAATAATGTAGCTTAATATATTTAATTCTATCTGTCAGTTAAAAAAAATAAAAAAAAAATATTTTAGTTTTCTTATTTAAGTAAAGTATTTCTGTAATAAATGATTATATTTTTTCTCTCTGTTAGGATAGTTTCTTCTCTCGACTTTCTTTGTCATCTGTTGTGTTTTTCGTACTCTTTTTATATATCTTTTTATATAAGGGTTTGACATTCTAGGCATTACTATGAAAAGAAAATAAGTATAGAAAAGATTCGGGGAGGACTAAGTTAAAACTCATACGGAAGTAAAGTGAATCCAAGAAGAAGAGTATGACTATAGTCCTGTTTCTAAGAAGGACATGAGCTATGAAAGATTCACATTATCAACAAGAACAGTGTCTATTGTCAAAGAAAATGTCTTTTTTTTTATATGAAGTAATTCAAATGTAAGTATTTTAAAAATTTTAAAATATTAAATTGCTTTTAGTAAAATTGTAACTCATTATTTATTCGAAACAAACAATGTATCAATTACTATAATTTACCTCAAAAATACTAATTCAACAAATTTGAAATAAAAGTTAAAAATAATTATACATTTTGTTAGAAGTGAATTTTAAACTTAACTCATTCTTACAAATTTGTAAAGTAAAATTTACAGTTGATTTATGTATTATAAATTGGTCGGACTTTCAACACACTTTTCTTTTTTAACCCATTAACATGCCTAAATTAGCTTTGCTAAATAAATTATTTTTTTCTTTTTTCTGAGTTTGTATCTGCTTTGAAATATTTTAAAATAAATGGACTCCCGAATCTTAATACTAATTAAAGAATATGTAAAAATTATCAATTTAAAGAAATTTATTTATTTTTCATTTAATCTGTTAGGGTAAAATCTATTTAATAAAAAATATAACAAATTAAAAAATTATAACCAAAATCTATCAAATTAAACGAATTGACTTTTGTAGTTGATTACTTGTGTAGCGGTTAAGTTATGGTTTCCGGTACGCAGGCTAATTCGTGACCCCACATATTATATCTACAAACGGCTTTAACGAATCAAACTTGTAAATTAGTTAGAATTAACGGACTTAACAGACCGGTTTACGTAACCCACCCTTGGATAAATACAATGTTACTGTCATGTATTTATGACCATGAATGAGTCTTAGATATGTAGGTAGGTCATACATGCCTCATTAATCTAACCCACCTCTATTTCAATAGCTTCAGTTAATTAATCACGTTAGGTTGAATTTAAATCTCAACCCACTCTTAATTCACAAATTCATTAGTTTCCAAACCAATAAACTCAATCAATATAAATATTTATAATTAATATTTTTCGATTTGAACCAAATACACTAATCTCATGATTTAACTACTAATTACTTGTCTAATTTGACGTGTTATCATATCAATAATGCCACTACTCCAGTCCACATCATCAACTCAGTATATTGTGTTTGTTTTTTCTAGATAACCTTTTCTGTTTATTTTGTATTGATATCAAACATTTGGCTTTTGTTCATTAATGTCCATGTTGTTATGTGTAGACTCCATTTCTATTACAAAAAATAGTCTTTTTTGTTGCTTATAACACTAAAATTTATTTATATTTATCATCTGAGGCTAACTTTCAAGTCTTCTTTTAAGGAGGATTTTTGTTCTAGCCAAGATATAAGAACATTTATCTAACTAAAACACTCTTCATATTCTATTTTGTTTTGGTTATATAAAGTATTTTCTGGGTTTGTGAAAGTGATTTGCATCTTGATTAATTGTATTAAACTTTATTACGTTGCTCTTCATATTTGTTCGAAATTATATATCTAATTCACTTTGATTATGATGAAATCTTTTTATATTTATACAAAATAAATATATTTTTTATTTATTTAGTGATTGATATTTATATTTTATTATTTTAATTAGTCTTAAATAATAACAAGGTCGAAATCTAACTTATCACTTAGTTGCTTGAGTAAAACCAAACCTAATGTAAGTAAGTTTAATTAGGTTGGATATTATTTTTTTTCAAACTTAACCCAAATACGATTTAAAGGTAAGTTTGAAATGTATGATGAGTATGCATAAGATAGAGGCTAACGATAGCATAGGGTAAGGTACTATTATACCATTTGTATCACAGTGAAAAGAAAAACATGTATCCTACTCATGTCTGCACAGGTAATAGCTTTAATCCTTATTTAGATTATCGTTCCTAAACTTGCCCAGTATCTACATTATTGCTACGCACACTTTATTTAATATAAAGTCAATAAACTAATTAAAATATCAATTAAAAAATACTACACATGTTCACCCTTTGGATGAAAGAATAAATCAGTTTTTAACGGAGTTCATGTTTACAAATTAACCAAAACATTTCATTAAAGATACAGACAATAATTTATATATTTTTATTTAGTATACTTAATTGTAGTATTATGGTTCAGGTTCAATCCTATAACGGGATTGTCTCCACCTAAATGGTCTTTATTTGATTAATATTCTATTCATATGATAGTAATATATATAATAAATAGAAGATGGTGGTGATGGTGTATTTGTTTAGCTCTTAGTTTAACATCTCACTACCTCATTATCTTTTTGAAAAACTATGTAGTCATTACTTTTTACAGTTTGTCCTTTTTTAGTTGTATATGGATTTATTTTGGTTAATCATTATGTTTTATTAATGACGGTAAATGAAATAATTTATATATTCTACGTATTTTTTATCTATATTTTTATCTATATTGAGTCCAATACTTTGGATCATGTTGTTTAACTTGGATTCTTTCTTTTGTAGATCCACTTAAGCATTCTTTCACAGATTTATTTAAACTACATCCAACTATGACATTGCTGCAAATTCACAACATTGACTCATCAATTTATTTTCTATATTAAATATTAAATCAAAGGACTAAACTAAAAAGTAAAAACTAATTAGAGAAAGTTTAGAAAACTTAAAATATTAGTCAGATGAAAGAGCTATGAAGTAATTTAGCCAATACCTAACCGGTAAAATAAAAATAGTTTAACCATTTTTTTTCAAGAATGAAAGCAACTTATATATCATCACTTAATTAATAAATAAGACATTCATTTAATAAACTTTAATAAATATTATAAGAAAAATATATAATAGAATGAGATAAGTTAAAATCAATTTAAAATAAACATAATTTTCTTATTTATAAAACAAATTTTAACTCATAAAAAACTAATTCATTTTTTCCTATCATCTTCTTGTTCTTAAGAGGATTTTTCAAATAGTTCCTCATTTTTTTCTCCAAACATGTTCTTTTGTTAACTTTTGAAAAACTCATTAAAACATAGTTATTTAATATAAATTTAAAAATAATAATAATATTTTTTAAATATTAAAATAATTATTTATAATACATTTTTAATTCAAAAAATAATTTACTTATTTATCTATAAAAGTAGTATAATATTGTTTTCAATTTCCTGTATTTATATGTAGATGGGATACACATAGAGGCTGAAAATTTCTTTCGGTTCCTTCCCACTTCGTAGAAAAGAAAATGACATACACATGCATTTAAATAAGAAAATTATATAAAGAAATGTATTTTGGTATAAAGTTAGAAAATGGAGAAAGAAATGAGAATTCTTAAAAAGTAGAAAATGAAATTCTAATCTTTGTTTGATAAAATAAAAAAGAAATATATTATTATTTTATTTATATAAAATATAAAAAGAAAGTATGAAATAGATGAAGGAGGAAGATTGAGGATGTATCACGTGATGCTAGAAAGAGGAGATGAAATGAAATTATTCACCTTCCGTACCTCATTATCGTCCGGTATTAGACCGTTTTGTTTTCCACTAAAACCAAGACACCCATGAATCGACAGCACATAGCCAGATTCAACGGTTTTAGACTTCACTCATTTTATTAAAATGCACCGCCACTGGGGTACCTTTGTAATTTACCACCACTGAACCTTCAGTTTTTTCTGCCTCTTCCAGGGGAGCAAAAGCCACGTGTGTCTACTTTGAACACAACCTCTACTCACGTGACTAAGCCACTCGCTCACGTGATGTACTGCAGATATTTTTCTAACCTTAATTAATTCATATTTTTCAACAATTTAAAGTTATTGTAAAAATAAAATTTTATATCAAAGAAAACACCCTTTATTTGTTTTTACATTAAAATATATCGTCATTTTATCTTGTAAAAATGAATGAAAAATATATTAAATATATTATACAGTATTTTAAGATCTGTGAAAAATTTAAGTAATTTTTTTATTGAACTACAACAATGACTTTAATAGTTAATAAATCAATTCGTTGATAATATATATATATATATATATATATATATATATATATATATATATATATATATATATATATATACACGCCATGTGTGTATATATAATAGGTGAGATNCTCTTTTCTTCTAGATGAGAAAAAGAAAATTTGTAAGAAGCAGATAGATATAGAAATAACTTGTCAAAGAAAAAATAAAAAAAACAAATCTACACATTATATTTTTAGTATAAAATATCTGTATTATGAATAATATAATTGTAGGTATAATAAATATTCATAATAAAGTTAAAACTTATATTTATTTTTATATACATTATTTAATTTAAACAATTTTTATTATTTTGTCACTTTCTGTATTTTAATTTCAACAAAAATAAATAATTAAATTTGTTAAGTAATTTTTATTTAGTGTTTAGTAAATTTAAGTAGTTATGAATTGATCTAAAAGATTTGGAAAAAAAAAAATAGGGACTTAACCGAAGGTGTTAGTTAATAAGAAGAGCGTTTAGTATTGATATGGTTGAAAAGGTGAATGATAGTGTCCTTTTTGTTAATAATTATATTACAGCTGTCTCGGCCCAACGGTTTGGATAGTTTAAAAGTACAAGGGTCCGTATTTTTCTTGTTTTGGGAAATGCTACGACAGCGAAAAACTTCTTTTTGAAAACCCCTTTCATAAACCATTATTTTCCTTCACTGAATACAGCTGCCAAAATGCCGTTTCAAAATTATGCTTACTGTAGTAATTATTCACATCACTTTCATTTTGCTGTCCACTACTCACTCACCTAAATATCCATTTACATTTTTATTTATTCCATTTGAGAGACAACAAACACATTTATTTCATATTCTACTAATCCGATCAAACTCTAACAACAGACATCTTGTTGTTAATCAGGTGAATTATTTATAAGAGTTATGTCAGAATGTGTAGATGATGGTATCCAGATTTAGAAGGAGAGATGGAAAATAATTAATAAAAATTATATAGTGCATGGAGACAGGAGCAGTGGGTAGGAGGTACAAGTAACAGAAAGGGTTTGGATACGGATCTGTTGGATCATATCTTTGGCATTTGAATAGTGAGTACCATACCCCCATCCTACCCGACAACTTTCTCTCTCGCCCTTTCCCTATACCTTGCTTTAATTATACATCCCCTAATCCCCACTTTCTGCTTATTAATTCATTTTTATTTATTTATTTTTTATCTAACTGACACAACACATGACACATTAATTCTAAATAACATATATTAAGAATTATTATTGACGAGGAAGATGAGAGGAAGTGACCGACAGGTGTATGTGGAGGAACACGATAGAGGCAGGTAAAGAATACAGGCTGGACTGACAGGAAAGCAGTAATGATTCGCGTTCCGATTCGGCGATTCATCTTGTCGTTTTCTGCCACCTCACCATACTATGGACCCTTCCCCTATTTTTTTCCTACGAAAAGGACCAAACTTGAAAAAAATAAATATCCCACACGAAATGCTCTACAGCCTGGAATAGTCCTCAGTCAAACTCAAGCAAGCAAGGAACCTCAGCCATCATCACCCAACCGTTATCATCGTTATCTCTCTTTCTATCTTTTTTAAATATTTTCCTTTTATTATTATTATTATTTTAACTTTCAGATTTCTGGTTCTCGGCCTTTTCTTTGTCCACATTAATTTAACTTCCACAACTGTTCTATTCTATTCGTGTCCACATCCACCTAGCTCCCACACACCTCAAACACGTTTCTTTTTTTCTAAACTCACCTCTCATTTCTTTAATCTCTTTCTGCTACTTTCATTTCATCATTTTTAAGTTAAAACTTTACATTATTAACTGTAATCAAACTTTAATTCAATTAAAAAAACCTAAAAGAAACTAATATTTAAAAATTCATCCAAATTCTATTCATCTTTAATGAGATAAAACTGGTACAGGAAAAAAACAAGTCAAAAGTGAGTTTCAAGATTGGAGGCTGTAATTGAGTGGAGCGTTGTCTGTGTACTGGACGCGCTGTTTTGCATGAAGAGAATAGTTAAAATTTACTAGAGCCAAAAACAAAATATTTTCAATTTTTGATCTATTAATAATGGTTATATTATTTATTTCATTAATTTATACTGATGGATCTATAATAATATTTAAATAACTTTTTTTCAGTTAAATTAATAAAAAGGGGAATTTGAAAGGATAAATGAGTAGGGGAAGAAGAGATGACTTGTGTAAAGGGAACAATCTAAGAAAGGACGCGTGTCCAATTACAGCTGTATCCCAACTCCAGAGGCAACCGCTTCCCAGGAAAAACCGGTACCAGGAACAATACAACCGACGCTGAAACCCGTAAAAGTGGAACCCCCTAAACCGGTTGCCCCACACCCCATCTCTCACAGATATAAGAAACCCAAGCATGCTCTAACGACCCAATGCTCCACCCCAATAACTCAACCAGAGAAACCCTTCTTCATTCCCTTCATCAATCAAGAAACAGCATAGTAATATCATGATGACCGTAAGCCGAAAGGACATGGACCGGATCAAGGGTCCGTGGAGCCCCGAAGAGGACGAGGCCCTGCAGAAGCTGGTGGAGAGGCATGGGCCCAGAAACTGGTCGCTCATCAGCAGGTCAATCCCGGGCCGCTCTGGGAAATCCTGCAGGCTCCGATGGTGCAACCAGCTCTCGCCCCAGGTCGAACACCGGGCTTTCACGCCAGAGGAAGACGACACGATAATCCGCGCTCATGCCCGCTTCGGTAACAAGTGGGCCACCATAGCCCGCCTTCTCTCGGGCCGCACCGATAACGCTATCAAAAACCACTGGAACTCAACCCTAAAGCGCAAGTGCGCCTCCATCATGATAGCCGAAGATCCCGCCGCCGCCGCTGCCGGTTTCAGTCCGCAGCCCCTCAAGCGCTCCGTCAGCGCCGGCGCTGCCCTGCCTCCGGGAAGCCCATCGGGATCCGATGTGAGCGAGACCAGCGCCCCTGGTGTAGTCTCCCCATCGCACGTGTTCCGGCCCGTGCCGGTTCGACCCGTGGTCGAAACGGCGTCGTCGTGCGACGACGGTCCCACCACCTCGCTGTCGCTGTCTCTTCCGGGCGTGGAGTCATCGGAAGCCTCGAATCGGGCGCCGGCGATGCAAGCTAATCCCTTCATTATAGCACCGGTGACGACCGTAGCGAGTCCGGCAGCGGAGGTTGGAATGGGAGCGTTGAATTTGAGTGCGGAGTTTATGGCGGTGATGCAGGAGATGATAAAGAAGGAGGTTCGGAGTTACATGGAGCAGCAGAGCGCGATGTGTTTTCAGGGTGTGGACGGTTTTAGGAACGTGTCGGTGAAGCGAATTGGGATTAGCAGGGTTGATTCGTAATTATGACGTAATTAGTGTTGAGAAAAGGAGGTTTATGAGTTATGATGAAGGATAAAAAGGAAGCTGTTTTCCTTTTTATTTTAGGGAATAATATTGGTTAGTGTACAGTTGGAAGACAAAAGTAGCATGGAACGATGAAAATTGAAATTTCATGGCAAATCTGAAATTTCTTTCAACCTCTTGTGCTTCAGGTTTTCTTTAGAAAAAAATATATATATAAAAACAAGGGGTACGTAGGATTTTAAAAATCAATGGAATATCCTCAATTTTTAAATATTAAGTTCAATTTATTTTGTTATTTGCTGAACCATAATTTAAATATTTATTTTGGTTGAAACCCAAAATTAACAAATAGCGTTTCACGCTCACCAACTAGAACAGAAAAGAAACCGGTACTTTCAAACTAGTTTGTCTGTTATCCTTTTATATATCTCAAAAATTGTTAGTTAATCAGTTTATCTATCATTATTTTTATTTCCTTCATATTCCAACCTCATTTCACTTCATCTAATCAAGCTATTATACTTTATGTTCATTCACTTCTACTCCTTCTTTAATTTAATTCTTATTTTTTTTTAATTTTCTATTTCTATTTTTTAATATTATTTTTCTATAAATTACTCAACGATGTTATTATAATAATAACAATGCGTTTATACCGGGTTACTGAATAATTACGATATAGTAAAATTCTATACAGTAATTGTATTAATTTTTTTATTGTAACTTATTTACTTTTTGGAAATAAAGTTTAGTAATAATGACATAAACCATGACTATTGATAGTTTTAATTTTAAATATTTTATAGTTTATCTTGTTTACTAGTTATTAATGCATTTGCCGCTGTTTTATATAAAAATACGATTTAAAGTTTCAGTTCTCTTTTAGAAAAGTAAATTATACCCATTCTAAGGTTTGTTTTAATGCATGCAATTACTTTTAGATCATATGATCGTTATTATTTGGTGAAATGTTTTTAAAATTTTCTCCAGCTACCCTTTACTTGAACATGTCACTATGGTTTAAGTAGACCGTGTTACTATGGTTTCAGTACACAGTGTTACTAGGTTTTTTCTTTCTGCACCACCAAATAAGTGGCAAAGTGATCATTGGGTTCTTAATAAAAAAATTATCAAAAAAACTTAATATTTTTAATATCGATATGTATTATGAATAAAAATTCATAATGTATTATTTTTTATTTAAATATGTTTTTGTCTATGTGTTTTTGATTTTGTCTTTTTTTTTCTAAACTTTCATCTATTCTTCTTTAGAAATAATTGAGTTTAGTCTTTTTTTACCAATATTATTAATTTTTTATTAATGTGTCACGTTCCCAGACTATTAAGGTTAACAAAACTCTTGTATTTCGTTCCTAGGTTAGCAAAACATCTGAATACTTCAGTGAGAACTTAGATAGCTCGACAATACATTCCTAAAGTCTGGTAAGGTGCATCAAGAAGTTAAATAGTTTGGTGTAAAGTTCAGTCAACCTTGTAAGATGGATGGAGAATTCAAATTATTTAGTGGAAAGTCTAGATAGTTAGTTCAAATTATCCAACTCTTTTTAAAAGGTTTGTTATGTGTTGTGTGAGACCTTAGAAAATTATAATAATTAGAAAATATATATTTAAGGTAGTTTATTTTTTGGTTAAAAGTTCTTTTTGGTCCCAGTTTTGGTTGGGAAAATTCGAAATGGTCCCTGGGTTTATTTTGTGTTCAATTTCGTCCCAAAGAATGAATTTGGTGTTCAATTAAGTCCTTTTCACTAACTCCGTTAAAATTCTTAACGGCAACGTGTCCAGACGTGCAACAGTGAGGTGTCAGTTTTTTGCTGACTGGGAGTCCTTTTTCAGTTGGAATTAGGATTTTTTAAAAAATTTAGAAGGGCAAAGTGGGAAAAAAAAAGAAAGACTTTCTTCTTCCTCTGAAACCCTAATTCCTCTACCATTACCCAAACCCCAACCCCGACCACCGACCATCATCTTCTTCCTCACACGCCGTCAGCAACCATCGCACCTTGCACCTCCATCACCGTCGCACCTCCATCACCATTGCACCTCCATTACCCTCGCACCTCCATCACCATCGCACCTCCATCACCCTCGCACCTCCATCACCGTCGCATCTCGCACCTGCAGAAAACAAACCCAAAAACAGAAACAGGAACCACCGTGGCAGCCTCCAACATTTTCCAATTCCACTTCGTGTGCCCTTTTCCCCAAATCTGAACCCTAATTTTGGCCAGAGTTGTTCTTCCTTGTCCCTATTAGATCCATTATTGTCGATGTCCCTGTTATAACATCCTCTACCATTACCCAAACCCTAATTCCTAATTGCTTCTTGAAGTTAAGAAATGAAGAAAACTGTCAAATGCAGGAGGAAACAAAGAAACAGTCACAACTATAGATAGAGTCTAGAAAAGCATGTTCATAAGGTACTACCTCTACACCAACTATGGCTAAGAATTCATCATACCCTCCTTTTTCATTCATAAACTTTACAACATAGAGCAATACACCGAGCATATCATTGGCTATCTGCACAATGCGTTAACAAAATGGAATAAAATATAAAGAAATATAATAAGGCAATGACAACAACATCCTGATGCGTCCCCTTTAATATCTGATGTAGTCTTTCAATCTATTAAGGTCCCTGGTATCACTCTTATGGGTCACTGTACTGTCACTTGTCTATCCCAAAGATGTTCAAATAAAATTTTGTAGAAAATAAATTTTCCAACATAGAACACAGTAAACACTTTACCGTAAAACATGGTACTTGAGGAGGAAACCTCCATTAAGGGAAGAGAAAGCGTAAAATGTAGAAAAAGGTAGAAAGAAAATATAGTCAGAGCTTAAAACAATCTCCAGTACCCTGGCCTTAGTCCCTGTTATAAAACCCAAACTCATTCGGTGGTCGGCGGTTGGGGTTTGGGTAATGGTAGAGGAATTAGAGTTTCAGAGGAAGAAGAAAGTCTTTCTTTTTTTTCCCACTTTGCCTTTCTAAATTTAAAAAAAAAAAAATCCTAATTCCAACTGAAAAGGATTCCCAGTCAGTAAAAAACTGACACCTCACTCAACAGTTGCACATCTGGACACGTTGTCGTTAAGAATTTTAACGGAGTTACTGAAAAGGACTTAATTGAACACCAAATTCGTTCTTTGGGACGAAATTGAACACAAAATAAACCCAGGGACCATTTCGAATTTTCCCAACCAAAACTGGGACCAAAAAGAGCTTTTAACCTTATTTTTTTATTTAAAATGATTTTTGGGTTATTAGTTATTTAAGAGATTTATTTTATTTAAAAGATATAAAAAGTGGTTATTATAATTCAAGTTTTTTTGAAAGATATATAAAGTATTTATTATAATATAAGCAAATTATATATGACACTTATTTCTTAAACAAATTTATTAAAAAGATATAAGATTTATTATAATATAGAGACTTAATACCTCCCTTGGTCCTCGTATTTGTGTGAAAATTTCAGTTCGGTCCTCAAGTTTTGAACTATCTTAATTGGGTCATAATTTTTGTAAAAATGCACACATTTTACCCCAACCGTTAACTGATCTCAAATGGCGTTAAGTTTAGCTGACGTGGTATGCTGACGTGTTGGCTTAATCCCTTCTTGGTCCTCGTATTTGTGTGAAAATATCAGTTCGGTCCTCAAGTTTTGAACTGTCTCAATTGGGTCATAATTTTTGTAGAAATGCACACATTTCACCCCAATCGTTAACTGATCTCAAACGGCGTTAAGTTTAGCTAACGTGGTAGCCAGAAGACATGTTGACATGTATTATTTAATTATATCAAATATTTTTTAAAATAAGCAGTGTTTTCACGTGGCACAATGCCTATTATTTAGTTTATTTGAAATAGGGATTTTATTCATCTCTCTGAGAATCAGGAATTTTACACAGATTATTTCGTCGGCTCAAAAAATAAAGTCACCGGAAAACTCGCGTAACCAGTGCAATCAGTCTCATAGCCTTTTCTGCAAATGAACCAACTTGGTAACCTATAGGTTCATCACCAGCCTTTAAGCTATTTATTCCACTGATAGCAGAAGATAATTGTTGCACAGTGAGATCAGTTAGCGATTGGGGTAAAATGTGTGCATTTTTACAAAAATTATGACCCAATTGGGACAGTTCAAAACTTGAGGACCGAACTGAAATTTTCACACAAATACGAGGACCAAGAAGGGATTAAGCCAACACGTCAGCATACCACGTCAGCTAAACTTAACGCCGTTTGAGATCAGTTAACGATTGGGATAAAATGTGTGCATTTTTACAAAAAAAATGACTTAATTGAGACAGTTCAAAACTTGAGGACGGAACTGAGATTTTCACTATTAAGCCTAATATAAACAAATTATATATGATGGTTATATATAAGACATTTAAAGAGATTTTCTAAGAAATGAAGACATAAAGGTAGGAAAAGATGTATTTAATATTTCATGGTTATTAAAAAGATAACCTAAAATCTCATAAGAGTGTCTAAGATTTTAAGGATGAAAGTGAAAAACCTATAAATATATAACTAAATGAGTGAGTGAGTGTTGTACTTGAATGAGAAGGAACACGACTCAATAGATTTGAAGGAAAAGTAAGAGTAAGATTCAATTATAGGAAGAAGGTAGAAGATTTTAAAGGTTGAATTTTAAAGAGAATGAATGAAGAGATAAACACAAAGAGGTAGGAGGGAGCTTACATTATTGTTTTCTTATATGTATGTGTTTTAAGTTTAAAAACAATGATACTTTGAGGTTTGATGGAAATAATTCATTGTTTAAAGCTACGAGGATTATATTTTATAAAATTGAATGAGTATTTGGGATATATGGGTTAAAAAGATGGATTTTGTGAAGACATACATTTTGGAAAGTTTCTATATGTTTGTGAATGTGTTCTACTATAGTCAAAGAGGTTGCTTAAAAGAGTGATGTTTTCCATTAACTGGGAAAATAGTTATGAAGAGTGATGAGTTCTATTAGTGGAAGAGATTACTTGAAAAAAATGTGAAGTTCTACCATAATGGGTAGGTTGTTATAATTTATGATTGGCAGATACCAATTAATGAGCAACCTGACCCTTTAAATAAATTCTGGCGATTAATATTCTTTAATTTCAATAATTATAATTTGGCCCCTTCGACAAATTAAAATTATTGTTGGTCTCTACACAATATACCTTTCGTGACAAATATACTCTTAGCCATATTTATCTTAATTAAATCACTTTATAAAATTGGCTAATAAAATCCTAACACATTTAATATATATATATATATATATATATATAAGTGTTCTATTTGTTTGTAGTAAGGAAGATTAAAAGATGTTTTGTACCATCATAACTAGGGAGACTCTTCATTAAGTTAATTGTTTCATTTTTTTACTAGAAGGCGGTGCTATTTTTTGGCGTTGTGAGTGCATATGTATAAAAAAAAATTATTTGTTTGTTTATTTTATTGGTTTATGAAAGGAAATTATTATTAGGAAAATATTTTTAAATAAAATGTTTTGATTTTATTATATTAATTTATCCATCTCTTTTGGTGGTTGTGGTTATGGTTTTCGAGTTAATCATTATTTATCACGAAAATAAATTATTATATGTGTTAGAAAAGAATATGTTTGTAAAATAATATACAATTTTGTTTATTCATATTTTTGATAAAAGAGAAATAAATTTTATTTTAATCATATAATTTATGTTAATTATAGATTTTAGGAAAGAAAAAAAAAGTAGAATGTTACATGTTTACCATAACAATAATTACAATTGCGAGTTTACATGTTGCCTTAGTTCTCGTGATTATCATAATTCCTCCATTCTTCCAATAATATTAAAATGCTTATTTTGACTTTAAATTAGTTGCATTGATTTAAAGAGTGAGATAATTTATTTAATTTGTATAAAAGTTAAAAAACAGTTATTATTTTAATAATTTTTTAAAATGAGAAAAAATCATACGTATATCTTGAGTTAAAGAAATTAAAATAGAATGAAGAAGTAGAGAAGAAAGCAATTTATGGAGTTTGAGATGCAGTAGCAGCAGGATAGTATAAAAGCAGCTACAACCAACAATGCTTGAAACTCTAAATGGTCAACGACCATAAATTTTGGGCTATAATTGCTTTCAGATGTAGCAGTGAAATTAACTGTAACGTAACGCAAGGCTCTGCCGTGTTACCAAACCTTC
>NC_028357.1:28134548-28169310 GCF_000741045.1 Vigna radiata var. radiata
TTAAATATACTTTTTAGTCCCTAAAGTATCAGTGATTTTTGGTTTTAGTCCCTGCTCAGAACATTGATGACATTTCATCCTCTTAATATTGAAACATGTAACTTTAGTCTTTAAAAATGGACGGCGTTAAGTTTTTGCTGATATGGCTAACGACACTTCCAGGTCTTCTTCCAGCTTTACTATGCACTATCTGCCACGTAACATTTTTAACATCAACAACTTTGGCGATTTCTCCGGTTGCGACTCCTCCACCAACGAGGCGTTCAAATTGCCATTTCTTTTCACTCTCACATGGAGAAGCTTATCTGCACGTTCCTTTTCCTTCTTCTTCTGGCCCCTCCTTTTACCTCTGTCGGCCCCTTCTTCAAAGCATTAAAAACTTAATCCTTTTTATCTTGGTTTTCAGTTTTTCTTTAGAAAGTTCTGGTTTTTATTGTTTTTGCAACTGTTGTGGTGAAATTGCAGGTGGATCTAGTTGGAGGGTACTACGATGCAGGGGACAATGTGAAGTGGATGCAAATGCCAAACCCAAATTCAGATAAAAAATCTCACCAGAGTTTTCCACGATGGGGTTTCAATCCTCAAAGGCATCGACCTTGACAAATGATTGCAGGGAACACTTATTGGAAGTGGATGCAAATGCCAAACCCAAATTCCAGATAAAAAATCTCACCAGAGTTTCCCACAATGAGGTTTCAATCCTCAAAGGCATCGACCTTGACATCCCAAAGGGTGTCATCGTTAGGGTCATAGGCCCCAACGACAGCAGCAAGTAAACGTTGTTAAGAGCCTTGAACCGCCTCTAGGAACCACCCTTCGCCTCCGTCTTCCTCGACGGCCAAGACATCTCCCATCTCAATGTTCTCTCCCTCTATGGGAAAGT
The DNA here is from genome assembly GCF_000741045.1 of Vigna radiata var. radiata. NCBI lineage: Eukaryota > Viridiplantae > Streptophyta > Magnoliopsida > Fabales > Fabaceae > Vigna > Vigna radiata. The sequence goes on from NC_028357.1 coordinate 28,135,432, forward strand.
TGGCATGCTCTTTCAACTCCCCGCCCTCTTTCAAGGTCACAACCTCTCTTCCTTTCAACTTCCCAAATTAATCACTAAATTCATTTGCTAGTTTACTGATTCTTTTTGTGTTGAAAGAAAGATTAGCTTTTCGTGGTTGATTTAAGTTGAACCTTCTGGTAATGTTGGAGGGTATCTATTCTACAGGCACAACTGCTGACAACGTGAGGTATGGACCACGACTTAGAGGGAAAAAGCTAACTTCTGGTAATGTTGGAGAAATGAAATTCACTTTTTTCAGATCCTTGGCCGATCCGAGGTTGAGTTCCAGCATTTTGTGTTCCATGGTGACAGTGATGGGGGTTTCGGTGATTAAGGTTCTGCAATTTAGGGCTTTCTACGTGATTAGGGTTCTGCAATTTGGGGATTTTTTTCGATTGGGGTTTTGGAGAATGGAGGAGAAGATGAACTTTCTTGGGTTCTCTCTGTTGTTGCTGACAGTGGTGTGTGAGGTGAGGCGATTCACTGTGGTTGTTGGTTGGGACGTGGGAAGTGGGCGGTCCACCAAAAGTTGACGTGGCAGAAGCTCGCAGAAGATGTGTGACATTGTCGTTAGCCAGATCAACCAAAAGTTGACGCCGTCCATTTTTAAGAACTAATTTTACGAGTTTTAATAATACGAGGACTAAATGCCATCAATGTTTTGAGTAGGGATTAAAACCAAAATTCAGTAATACTTTAGGGACCAAAAACATATTTAACCCTAAAAAATATAACATGTGAAAATATATAGAGTAAACACTTTAAAGATACATAATAGATAATGCAAAAATATTTTGAGTATATTCGTTATAAATATAAATAAGTGTATGGACATATTGGTCTAATGTGTATATTCGTCTAATATCAAATGTTATACATGTTTAATTAGTATACGGACACACTCATTTAATGTGTATTGCTACACTCGTCTAATGTATATTACAAGACATATCTAATTAGAGAATGAATATAATTGTCTAATATGTATTAATAAACTCGTATAATACATGTATAAACATATAATCGTCTACTTCAAACAAAATCATTTATAACATTACGGATACAACACTTTGATACAAAGAACTCTCAGAACTCTTACCACCTCATTCCATTCAAACATAAGTTCTAAACATTTTCATAAATCATAGGTTTAAACATCTTTTTGGTCCCTAAGTTATAAGCGGATGTTCAGTTTAGTCCCCGTTTCTAAAAATGTAAATCTTTGGTCCCTAAGTTATAAAAAATGTATCAAATGANTCCTTTTTTGACTTGAAATACTGTTTTTGGTTGTTTCTTAACAACTGCTACATCTTTAGATTGCTCTGATTTGTTTCTTAATAATAACACCACTTTAGATTGCTCTTTGTACTTTGACCATGAACATAAAAAAAGGACTCATTTGATACATTTTTTATAACTTAGGAACCAAAGGTTTACATTTTTAAAAGCGGGAACTAAAACTGAACATTCGCTCATAACTTAGGGACCAAAAAGAGGTTTAAACCTAAATCATACAACAAACTAGTATATTTTTTGAAATCATATACATAAGTGAAAGAATTCAAAAACACTTAAAAAAATAGACCATAGTAAAATAATCGAGTCTTATTATTTTTAAACTACCACCATTTCTAAAATATCATTTTCTAAAGTTTTACACATACACATGTGACAGTAAAATAAATATGAATAAAAAATTAATTTTAAAATAAAAATAAAATAAATAAAAAGGTAAAATAAATAATATGCACATGTAAAAGAAAAATAAATATAAATAAAAATATTAAAAAATAAAATAAATGAATAAAAAAAGTAAAATAACTTTCATACACATGAACAAAATAAATATAGAAAAAGAAATTAAAAAATAAAATAAATAGATAAAAAAGGTAAAATAGCTTTTATGCATATATAACAACAAAATAAAAAAAAAATAAAAAAAATTACAAATTTTAAAAATAAAAAAACTAATTTTCAAGACACTTGTCAACAAAAAATAGATTTAAAAAAAATTTAATATCTTATTTTCTTATCTTATAACAAATTGTCTGAATCATTCAAAATAGGCTTTTTGTGTTTGTCATCTGGCACCCTTACTTAAACTGAAGGTACTTCCACAGAAATATAAATTTTTCGGTTTTATACGAAGCACAAATTAGAGTTTTAGCAATAACCCCTTTCTTTTCACGTTTTATGTTTTCGTTGTCGTTTTTTCTTAAATTCTCGGGCCACGATAACAAATTATGGAAATTTGGAAAGGGACTGTGCAAGAAACTTCACCACTAAAGAGATTGGTATACCTGCATGATCTGTGTAAATTACTATTCAGACCATTTAAAATAATACATTTTTTTTATATTTTCAAAAATTGAATATTATAAAACATTCTTACTTAAAACGTATCACACATGCATATAATCTTATTCTAGATAACAATTTTATCATTGTGAAAATATCATATTATAAAAAGAAAATGATAAAGAAGCACATTTTTAGATAGGGTAAATAATATAAAACACATCATGTGTATAAAAAAGTTATCTTGATATAATGGCCAGATTGCTTTTTTAATCCGTATAGTCATCGTACACAAGGGTGATTTTAATCTTGTAACTTTAATGATTAAGTTCTTTTTCATATCAACGAAATCTAATTCAGCAACTAATTCTTTGTTAATTTTTAACTTTTAAATTGACATATTGCATTTTGTAACATAATATGCCATAAAATGGACAAACGAAATCGTTGCAACGTTGCAAAATCCCATTATCATTAGCTCATTCGATTACTAATTAGACTAAATATATACTTCCAATGAACTATCATTTCATGACGATATCAAATAGCAAAATGTCGTTTACACGTCAGACCATAGATTCAATGTTATTTTCGGTTTGTCCAAAATAAGACATTTACTTATTATGGGACAAAGAATATATTCACACCTAGAATAAACCAACTTGCCATTTACTTAGATCAGCCTTTAATTATTTCATACATTTACCATCAAATTAAAAACATAAAAAGAATAAATGTAAATAAAATGAATCAACGAAACCGATCAACAACTTCAATAATAAAAAAAATAAAAACTAAAAAATAAATAAATAAAAAACTTAAATATGTCTCTTAATTAAATGACTTGCCGATTTAAAATCAATACAATTCTAAAAACATTAGTTGCACACACATCAGAAAAACAGTTGAATTTACTGTTTGGGCAATGAAAGAAAAAGTAATATTGTAATTTCTAACAGGGTTTTTTCTGAAAAGGATATTATTCAGGCCACGAAAGAAAAGCCTTTCATCGCAAGATAGATGCTTAATATGTAATTTCTATGGAAATGAGTAGTAGTAAAATGTTCTTTGCGTCGGTATTTTTCATGTCAATATTTATTTTTTGACTGCGAAATGTATATGCTCGTTTCACCCTTAAATTCCATTTTCTTATTCCATTTAAATGGAAAAACAAAGATTAAATAAAGAGAAACTAACCTCAAACAGAAGGCATTGTTCAATTTTCTGAGATGAAAAAGATATACAAGAAAAGGGATATCGACACTTTTTTTAATACACTAAAAATATGCAATAAGCTACAACGCTGCTACGTTACAAATTCGCCGTTATGATACTGTTTGAGCCCGTGATATTTGTCTTGAGAGACAGAAGACTAGATTTAATCTGGCTAATCAAATGTAAGATATCATGCTTCCATGACCAAGATGGCTCATTTAGAGCACGTACGGAATTGAGACAAACAAGCAAGGTTCCACCTTCATGTAAAAGAACCTGCATATGCGTAAACAAGAGACATGATTATAATAGAGCAACCAAAGAAGAAAATTACGCAATTAAGGTAGTGAAAGGGACCATTCAAACGATAAAAACAATATTCTGAGAGATGCTATAATACAAAGTAATTAAGCCTATGGTTGTCTTTCCGTTTGAAAACTCCAAAACTATTTTTAAATCAAAAGATACAATTGAGATGCTTCTCTCAATGGAAAACCAACACATATTCACTGGCAGGGAACGACAATATAAACAATCACTACAATAAGTTAAGCCGAGTGTACTTTAATTATAGAGGTACAAAATTTGATTTATTCATTTTTAACGCCAAGGGTGGAGATTTGCCTCAACGAAGTGATATTGGTATGGCCACAGCCAGTGACAATCTTTACTAAAATAATCGTAATTTCAGAGACTTGTTACCGCAACCAGATAAAAAAAATGCTTGTTCAAGTCATTCGAAATATTAGCACATGGTGCCACCAAAGGCATACAAACGTTCTACAGCAGAATAGCAAAAAGATAATTTAAATTGAATTTTCATACCGTTAACCACAATGGCAGAAATCCCAAAACTGATGGAAGGGAAGCTATAACTATGGACGTCAATGCCAAAGCCACATTTTGTTTAATCTGCATGTACATTCAGATATAAGTCAACAGCATCCAAGAGCTGATGAAATAATGTTATTGTGACTACTGATATAAAACTACCAGTGAAGTTGTCTGGCGAGACTTGGCAATACAAAATGGCACTGCAGAAATGTTTTCTCTAAGCAACAATACGTCTGCAACAGCTATGGCTGTTGCACTAGCACGGTGAGCAAGAACTATCCCAACAGTTGCTGCCGCTAGTGCTGGGGCATCATTGATGCCTTCACCCACCATAATTAGGCCTCCCCCTGTCAGAGGTATAAACAAAATGGCTTAAGAGAGCAAAACATGTGTAAAAGAGATCCAAGCAATGCAGTTAAAATATTATGTAGGAACCTATTTAAGAAAATACTCTTATCGTAAACAAAATGATAAGTCTCATAACTGATCAACAAAGGTACAACAAAACAAGACTTGAAAGTGAAGCGTGTAAAAGTAATATTTTAAGCTTGAGCTCTGCACAATTTACTTGTATAGTTGAAGCAAAAAAAAAAAAAACTTATATTGGAAAGGAACCATTAGTGTGCAAGTACCAAAAAAATAAAATAATAAACATAAGTAAGCATTACAGAAGACAATCCACAAAAGAAATAGTGAGGAACTAACCCATATCCCTTGAGGTATCCTTCACATGACTCAACTTATCCTCTGGCTTCAGGTTGCAATGAAACTCATTGATGCCCACAGCACTTGCAACTCTCCTCGCACTAGACTCGTGATCTCCGGTTAACATCATCACACGAAACTTTGCTTCATCTTGCAATTCTTGAATAACATTAAAAACCCCAGGACGAGGTCTATCCTCTAGATGAATCAATGTTACCTGCATCAAGTGACCAGTAAGTTAGGTTCCGGTGGATACTGTTGAGAGTGAGACAGTAGCATGTCAAATGTGGAAGGCTCAATGTGTTTGACTTAATGGAGGGTGGGTAAGCTGTCCGCTTCTCCAGCTGGACAGATCTATGAAAAAGCTTAAAGCATCATCCCTTCTTTCCCAGAAAAAATGATTAGTAGATTACAGTATAGCACCTTCTGATTAACTGAAAGGGCAGCATGAACATATTCACTTCCATAAGAAGATGTATTAACCGCTTCCTTGATCTTTTCTGACTCATCTTCAGATTGACAAAAAGAAGTGATGAAATCTATAGACCCAAGTGATGCTTTTAATAGTTTGGCACCTCCACTTCCTGACTATAATAAAACGAAAACAAAAAATTGAGTCATTTTACTTGTTGTTTCACAAATAAACCATATGGGAAAAAAAGATATGGCTCCGCCAGTTGCTCAAGCATTTCAATTATTCAATGAATAGTCTTCCAAGAGACCAATTTTTTCTAAGACCTTAACATTTTTTATAAAACGGGAATCAGAATCATTTCCTCGTTTTCCACATCCATGTTGGGTGTAAAGAAATGCTTGCATTCAGCTATGAAGTTTATCATGCAAGATACAGGAGGTTCTGTGTTTTTATCTACATGAATGGGAATTGAGTATGAATTAATATACTTCTAATTAACCAACATTACGATTTCGTTTCAATAAGCTTCTCCGTAAAATTCAAATAAATAACAGAGTGAAATAAGTTTCTCTCATAAGCTAAAATTATAGCTTCCACACATTTAAAATCAACTTTTTGATAAATTAAAATGAAAAAATTCTGCAAATTAGTTTGATATACATGCTAATTTTAGCATATGGGAAAATTCATTTCATTTTTCGTTATTTTCTTCTCCTATAATTGTTTATGAAAAAGCTTATCTAAATTAGACTGAAAATTTAATCATTACCATCTACTGGATCCTGTGGCATTGGAAATAATATTCCATATGGGATTTCTTATTGTTTTTGTTGTCAAATCACCAATTATACCCTTTACATGGTTACTAGACACTAGTAATGAGGCATATTACAACACATGTATGGTTTTAGCCGAAATCTTACAAAATTTGGAGCATACTGGTTGGGTCAAATTAATATGGAATTATTGTCTCCCGCCCATTTTATATTTTTTGCCCCTAATTAATGCTTTCTGGTTCAGTTCAAATAATTTATGCAACTTCAATATTCATTGGTCAACATAATTATAAAAAAAAAAATGTTTATTCTCCTTGGTATATCATGAGTTTCTTAAATTTTTCTACGTAGGATACACAACTTAATGGGTCTGGCTCTTTATTTTCGAAAACTCTTTACAGATTCTCTGGTTCCACAGATTGCAATTTTCACCCACTTAGCCCCATGCTGCATTAAATATTTTCTCAAAGGACTTTCCCATTTGCCCTCCATCCTCAAGAAGAATATACTGTATTTTGCATAAATGGATGCAGCATGTGCCTAAGCTTTAGAAATGATGGACTCCCCCCCAATAATGAGGCTGTAATCCTTGATTGTGAGTTACTTACCTCATTCAAGGAACTCAAAAGAAATAATTTTATTTCTTGATTGAAAATAAACAAAAGGAACTGCCCACTTTTTACAAGAGCGGATTAATAGTTTTCAGTTTATACAAAGCAGAACGATGCTCCTTTCTACCCAGGGATTACAATGAAAAGATTTTAGATAGGATACTACTAATTGTCCCATACATACGTATAAAAGAAAATGTATTGATTTCAAACCCAAACTTAAGTGGATAGCAACTTTAGGGTCCACGAAGACAGTTTTCAAGTGCTTAAGTGCTAATTAGGTATCAGAGCTAGTAGTCAATATTTTGAAAAATGTTACTTGCAGATAGTTCTAAATGGAAAAGGATTCCAAGCAAACCAGAAAGTTTAGTGAAATATCATTGAATGCAGCACCGTAGAGTGAGTCGGTGATATACTCAACTGTTAGGAATGATGCTATGATAGGGACTTCAGTATTATGAGGTGTCTACATCCCACATTGGGACTTCAATATTAAGATCGACTGGTGTGGGATGTTTGGTGGATTATCTGAGTGTTTCATTCTCCCTCCATAGCTTTTAAAAATGAATTCCATGAGTTATTGGGTGCTTATTAGATAAATCATATGCTCGTATCTAAACCAATTGTTTGCATCCATGTTATCACCAATAAAAATGCAATAATAGAGAACAAACTTCATGCAATATCCCTGATGAGTAATAAGTACAAACTTTGCCGTCATATAAGAGACCTTCCTTGGAGCCCCCTTAATATATTTCAGAATGTGGATTATTGCATCCCACTATCCTAAAGGAAGATTTGTGAGATAATTTAGTTTTTAAATCAATCTTTCCTATATTTATAGATCAGCTCTGTCTAACTAAGCAAAACTTCAGCATGTGATCCGTACGAGTTCCAACTTGTTGAGTGCTCATTAAGTTTGTTTTATCTAAAATACCCATTGCATACTTCAAGAAATCACATTAGCATTCTTGGATTATACTACTTCGAGAAGAATCAGAGTCAACCACCAAGATCTTTTATCTATAAGGGGTGACAAAATCATGCTTGATTGGAGTAAAGCCATGGTAGTCAATATCCCATAATAACAATGTTGTCAACAAACATAATGAAGTAAAAGCAGTTTATAGAAATTTGGCAATTCCAAATATGATAGTTTACTTCACATTGAGTCATATCAAATTATTAAACAGTGCTAACTCTATAAATCTCCATACCCTTAGATTTTTAAAGAACATATAAGAACTTGCAGAGACTGCAAAAAAGTTTAGAAAACCATTATTAGCCTATTTACTTTACTCTATGTGTGTAATTTCCAGCAGTCTTAATTTATAAGCACTAATTTTTAACTTAAGCTTATTATATATCAAATAATTAAATATGTTGGCTTGTAGTGAGCTGTGCACTAAAGTACCCAAACCCGCACTAGTTTTAGCAACTAATTCATCTCTTTATTGTGCACAATTTGTAGGTGCTAATCAAAGTTTGAATCCCATTGTGATCCCTATTTCCGCACCTCCTCCGAGGCTAAAACCTATACCCTATCCTCTCTAACTAGCTAACTACCACACCAATTAGAATGGCAACAGGTATGGGTAGTAGCTACTCACTACCAGGTCCACATGTAGAGAATCCTCTTTGACAACTATCAATGAGTTTAAAAAACACTTGCAGAAATTTATGGGCATTCAAAGAAATTAAAAATCGATACTTTTTTTCTTTTTCGATCATACAAATAAAACATTCGTTCAAAAATATAATTTTAAATGCAAATTAGTCTATTAAATTCCAAAAAAATAAATTTAGGTAAAAAAAAATCTCATTAAAATGAGTAAAATAAACTAACAAGCTACATTAAATAAATAAAAATTAGAAAAATTTCAATTGATATTTTCCTCATCAATAACTTCAAATTGACCACCTTTAATTTTGAAAGAGCCTAAAAGAGAAAATAAGTTAAAACTATCTTATTGAAAAGTTTCTAATTGAAAAGATTAATTTAATTACCTCAATATAAGAGTATTTATATTACTTTATGGGCAGTGGGTACCCAATACTGCGGGTTCCATTATATCCATCCCCACCTGTTCAGTATACAGGTAATTTAAGAAAACACGTGTTCGCCGATAAAGGTACTTATCTAGAAAACCCATTAAATACCCATTACAGGTTCTGCTATATACCCATGACAGGTTTATTCTCATATATGGCTATTTTTCCCATCCCTACTCACTAATTGTTCTAACTAATTATAACTGCCTTAAAAGTAACATCCTCTCATCCATAAATATTTCAGTATTGTTGTCCACATTTTTAACTAATCTTAACTAGTAACCTTCTTAAACGTAACCTCACACTATAAGACTTCACTTCTCTCCATGTATTCAACCTTTCATCTCTCTCTTACTATTTTAACTTCTCACATTTTTCATTCATGTAAAGACACCAGTATGTTTCTCTTCCTCTCAATCCAAACCCTTTCTAATTTTTTTTTTGTCTGTTACACATAAAACTAACATTGATATAAACATTAAATTTTTAACTCAATAAAATAAAATAAGATAGCATGAACAAAATCCAGACACACAGGCATGCAACACCTGTGTTTCCGCTAATATATATATAAGGAACATCAATGCAAAATAATGAAACCCAAAAGGAGGTCTCTGACAAATGTATGCAATATGAGCTTGAGATACTAACAATACATGGTCATGTCTGCTTCAAAATCTCACTTTGTCATGCAAAATGAATATTTAAGTATCCGGTTAAGCAAATAATAACATACCTCAATGTTGTTGACAGTAGCAGTAACGCCTCTACCAGGAAAGTATTCAAAACTCTCAACGGAAATAGATGGGAGGTCTTTGCCTTCACTATGGTCAACCACAGCCCTGCAATTTATTTTACAGAAAAAGAAACGCATAAGGACTGAAAAGAGATTATCAGTTTAATATCACACTTTATTGTTACATTTAAGACAGCATAACTGAACATTCAAAGAATTGAATTGTTTTGAGGAGAATCTCATTGAAAGGGATCAGCACTTACTGAGTTAGTTATAGATATACCAATACCTAGCTATTCTAGGTTAGAAGTAATTTACTCATTTTCCTTTTTCTACTTCCTATAGTTAAGGTAACTTCAGCCTACATTACATAGATTACGTATTCTTAAAAAGTAGCGAAGAGGACCAGATTCAACAAAAGTCAGAGCTAAGGATTCCAATCAAGAAACCTCACATGTCAATCTACAAGGTACAAACAAGCCACAGCCAACCCTTTAATTATACCATACCCTTGAAAACACTTTCTTTTCATATCACTCAACACCACGGAGGAAAGAAATTTAAGCGGATTGCTAAAAGGTTGGGGGGACATGGAACAAAAGGTTAGCGTTGAAAATTTACTTAAGTGGCCCTGGATCACCCTTGTCCTACAATTCTTTGTTTAGTACATAATCAAGTGTTATTAATAATTTCTCATTGAAAATTTTGAATGTTCTATATAAACATTGATTGGAACCATAGACAGGTGATAATCCAAAACCACTTAATTTTCCCTAGTGTTGGGCCAATTAAACTAAGGAAACCCAAGTAAAAAACAATAGAGTATAATAAATAAACAGGAGAAAATAAACACTTGCAAAACACTTACTGCTGACTTATTTTTAAAAGGTCATGTGAGATTTTAAGTGTTTACTAATTCAAACATAACCGACTGGAGACCCACAAGGCCCAGTTCCATCTATCTAATTTTGTCTTTTTAGACTGGAGACCTACAAACCGAATTAGACCCTTTTTGCGATTTTGATTCATCAAAAGAGCAAACCATTGATGCCCACCTGATCTGGTGTACTCTGCCTTTGCAAACAGTTGAAACCTTGCCACCTCTTTTATGCCCAATCTACGGCACAAGGCCTGTGATGTGCAAGGTGGACATAATGGATTTCTTGTGGCTCCACAACGTGATGCTATTATAGTTGGCTAAAACGAAAACCCACCAAGCTGTTGCACCACAATAACCAATATTTAAGCTTCATTTCCCTTAGGGTAAGTCGTTGACTAATTTGGGAAGATATCACAGGCTAGTTGATAGGCTAAGTTATACTACTACAAGAAGTCCAGATATTCTTGTGTTGCTTCAGTGGAATTTCTTCAATCTCTTTAAGATAGTCATTAGGATGCAACTACTCATTTAACTAATCAAATGATCTCTTGGTCAAGGTTCATTTTATGAAAATAAACGTTGGGTGAACTACTCAGATTCTGATCAGAATAGATGTTCGTCATTCCACCCCAATATAATGTATTTATGGAGGAGGTAATATTGTATATAGGAAAGTAAGGAGCAAGAGATTGTATCTAGATCTATTGTTAAAGTTAAGTATTGGACTAGATCTAGTGTTAAAGTTAAGTATCGGGCAATGGCCTTGATCACCTATGAACTTTTGGATAAAGCAATTTATTTATGAATTAAAATTTGTAGAGGTCTCTCAAATGAAGTTTTGTCATAATCAGATTGCTTATCGTATTACTTCCAATCTGATTGTGATCCAAGTACTACGGATCTCAAGCAGTAATATGGAAAAGCCTATTAAGGTGTATATCCAACGGCCTAAATATTGAGGATCTTAATTCTCACCTTAGATAAGAAGCGGAATGGGAAGGAGTTAGCTACAGGAGAGAAAGAATAGTGGAATCTATTATATAAGAAAATAAACGAATATTGGAGACAGGGTTTTATTTGAATTGTAATTGGAGCTCAAAGGGATTCTTTGATTGGAAGCTTAGTCCTTTTCTTTTTGCATTGCCTCTTACTGCATGATATACTGAATTTGATAGAAATTTCCTATCATAATCCAATATTTCATGAGGAGCAAACATATTGAAGTGGATTGTCATTTATTAGAGAAAAAGTTCTTTTTGCTTGTATTACACTAGTTCTATTGAACAACTAGCTAATATTTTCACTAGGTCTATTAGGGGCTCCTAAATTATGTTTGTGTAACAAGCTTATGGCATATAATCTATATGCTCTAGCTTGAGAGGTAGTGTTAGTGTACTATAGTGGTATTTGGGCCATAAACCTATTTGTTTATGTTTCATATAATATATTTCAATTCTCCTATTGTCATTAGCCGAAAAAAATTCAATTCCTAGAGAACTCACAAGAACCACAATTGTAGCTAGTAAAAGGACAGCTTATAACTTAAAAAAACAAAGTCTATTCAAAATGTTACCTTCCAATAGGGTGTGTAGTACCCTTTTCCATAGCTGCAGCAACCGCAAGAGCTTCTTTTTCACAGGTGGGAATGCAACAGGAAGAAAATTTTGATTCATTGTTTCTAAAATGATGACCATAAATTGGTTCAATTGCCTTGAATACAAGTCCACCAGTTGTCAATGTCCCTGTTTTGTCAAATGCAATTGTACGACAAGAAGCTAGAGCATCTAGAACATGCCCACCTTTGAGAAGTATTCCCTGCAAGTTGAGGTAAATGTCATACCCAGCATAAAAAAAGCATTCCATACTTAAAATTTTGGAATAATTGGATCAACTTTCTACTTTACTCAAACCAACATATGAACCCTCTAAAGGACTTAATTTGTGTAATGAAATGCTTCCAATCATTCACCTTATTATTGACAGAACCCATAAAGCGTCTTTAGTCAAGCAGTAAAAATAAGTTTCATGATCTTAAAGACAATATGTTTTCCTTATTATAGAACAAAGCAAACTTGTACATGACTTAGTTTTTCTTAAATCACAATTCACAGGTCGGATCAAATTTTATGCTCATATTTAGGGCTTACATGATTACTTAGAATAATGTGGCTGTGTAAATTGGCACTAAAAAAACAACTACTCCATGTACAATAATTGACATACAAAGCTTTAGAAGCTAGTTATTTGCGTAACCATTGTAGGGTTGAATTAAGCTTAAAGTCCACTTCTTAACATGGTATCAGAGCCAGGTCCACTTCTTAACACCAACAATGGACTAACTCTTAACATATTTGATTTTTGGCCTAAGGCTCAAACAAAAGGATCCCACCAATTCAGGAAATTACAAATATTGAGCATTGGATTTTCAAACAAATGCAGGATTACAAATCTTCAACATGTATTGGTGAATACAAATATGAAAAACATGAAATCATACTGACAGTAGAAATACTTCAAAATTGAGGAGCAATTTCATAAAGGGGTGTAAGTGGCTTGGATGGGTTGAGTTTGGTCTAATGCAAGACTCAATCCAATGAAACATAGTTGGGTTGGGTTGGGTCTTTTGTTTTCTGTTTTCTGTTAAGCAACCCAAACTAAAGCAACTTGAACTTTGTCAAGTTGGTTTAAGTTGGGCAATTAGATGGAGTGTTTAAAATAATAATAATATATTCAAAAATAAATAAAAAATACAGAAAATGTCTAATTAGTTAAACTTATTCTAAATAAAAATATTGCACAATCTAAATTAAAATACAAGTCTACCTCTGCAAATCCAATACAATCACAAGCAAAATATATTCAAAGTCAGAACATTCAAAATGATGTAACAAATGGCACAATACATGTCCCAAATAACCTTAACAATTACTTTATTTACCTAATAAAGATGAATATGGAGAGTTTGACACTTCAAATCTCGGACAATTTGACAAAAATGATCAATAGTTGTGTAGATTAGGGTTATGTTGTAAGTATAGACATACTAGAAACACTCTTCTTTTGGACTCACCCTCTTTCATTGATTAAAATTTATTAGAAATTACAAAAAAAGTGACTCACATCTAATTCAATGATTTTCTCATTTGAATAGTTTTGAATAAATTTTAATCATTAAGACAGTGCGAGAAGAATTGAATTCCTAGCACTCTTCTTATATGTATATTGAGTTAGGTTGAATTAATTGGGTTTCAAAATCATTAACCCAACACATCCCAATTATAATTTTATTGGATCATCCAAAATAAACCTAGATCAACCAATGACACAACCCAACCCATATTATGTTAATGAGTTGATTGGAATCACAGGTTGACACCTCTAATTTATTACATGATGTTAAACTTTTAAATATATTTTGACATGAATTTATATAATTGAGTAGATAATTGGTACCTTTTTGGCACAGGAACTGATTGCTATAGCATATGCCAATGGGGCCACAGCCAAGGCACAAGGTGATGCTGCCACCATAAGCCCTAACGCTCTGTAAATTGAACCTCTGCAAGCTACATCAACCAGACACTAAATAAGATGAAATACGGAAGTTACATCATATATAGATATGCATCAACATATTTTTTGGACACTAAATCCTTTTAACAAAAAGGATTGCAGAAAACATGGGAATCGAGAACTTTATACATTCGAGATAATTACTGTAGCATAACATCAATAAATAGGAGACACTTTAGTACCACTGTTAAACCATGTCACATGCCTTGCCCAAGTCCATCGAAGACAAATAAGCAAGGGCTACACCCATAATTAAGATGGTTCTGAAGTTGAAGGGAGGATTGCATGTGTATGAAATGAGGAACAAAGTGGGAAAGGTAATTGGAGTGCCTATCCTCACAACAGAGAAAGATACAAAAGAAGTTGCTAACAACCTGAGTAGCTAGCACAATATCAATTAGAAGGAAAAAGGGGAGTAAATAAGTCGGTTACTAAGGTAGGATAAATCTGAGGGAGAAGAGTGAGAAGTTGTAGAAATGAATTGAAAAATGGTGAGGTTTTGGGAAGCAGTGAGAGATTTTGTGCATTTCCAGAATCTCTCTAGTAATTTTTGTATTTCTTTTCCTGCTCTTCCTTTGTGATTTTAGTAAGCAAAGGCTACATTTGCCTGTAATGTAATTTGTAGGCAGCTTGATCATTGCTACTTTAATTCCAAGTTTCCATGAAATGATTATTGAAGGAAAGGAGTGAATTGCATACTAACCCACACACAAAAACAAAAGTGACAACAGGAAAAAAAATAATCAGTAATCAAATTTTTAAATTTATTAACTATATCAAACAGTGCTACTATAGTAAAAAAATTCAAAAATTACCAGATGTACTAATGAACGGCCACTTAAATAGAAGTGGTCCAATAACAGCAATTGCAATGGATAGCACCACAACAACTTGGCTATATCGTTCACCAAATTCATCCAGCCACCTTTGAAGTTTAGGTTTATTTGACTGTGCTTCTTCAGTCAACTGAACAATTTTGCTGAGAGTCGATTCCTTCCAAGTTTTTGTTACCTGCAATCAATTATTTTGTTTTATAAGGTTAGTTTCCAACAAAAACTCGGTTAGAAGTTTAAGTGTTGAACAAATGCAAACTATTACAGAAACACTAGTACCACAATCTCTAGTAACTTGTCCATATATATCTGTGAGAATGTAGAATGTCTCATTGCCCTAATTTTCAATCACCATCAATGGAAAAACTAGGTAATGACATGTGATACTTGTAATTAATTACTTTCAGAATGTGGATTTTGCCGAAAATCATCCCCACAAAACCAACAAATATGATGGTTATCCCCAACTTACATGCTTTTTTTGTTTTATCTATAGTCAGTAAGAGACTTGGATTATATTTCCAATACTACCAATATTATTACCACTTTTCCCAATGTAAAATATAAACACAACACTTTGAAATTTAGTAGAATATACAAAATTTGCCGAAATCCCTAGAGATTGATGTACAGTTCAACATACCTTCACAATTATCCTCCCATCCAAGTTCCTTGCACCACCAGGAATTCTGTCTCCAACTTTTGCTTCCAAAGGTTTCACTTCCCCTGTCAAGTGCTCGATGGTAATTGTGGCACTGCCTTGGAATACTTCACAATCTACTGGTACAGACTAATCACAACACCATCCCCATTATACTTCAACAATAATCTGCTGTCTAAAATTTGAAATTCCAAATCGTGCATGTATGAGTTTGTATGAGTCTGTGTGAGTCTGTGCTGTTTATTAGAAGATACTTAAGGTTTGACTGAAACTAATTATTTTTCCTTATGCTCTTTCAGGGGGAGGGAAGGGGAAACGTGAAAAATCATCATTGAAAGGAGACAGAGAAAATGAGACCAGGAATGCTCTTTAATCAATGAAAGATAAAGAGGCGTTTTGAATTTTTTAATACAAAATAATATTGCAAGGGAATTGACTGAAAACAACAACTGAAGAAAGTGAGAAGATTATAAGCCAATCGTTCCAAACAAGTTTTCAAACATTTGATCCGTAACATTTTCAGCACCCGGTGACATACTTTGTTACAGAAGAGTCGGGTGTACTCTGGATCAAATTAAGCTGCAAAATAAGTTTGGTAGTATGAATATTTTTCACACTATTAGGAATTATTCTAAGGACATTATAAAAAGAATTGAAATCACGATTTATTTATTATAAATATTAATTCATTATGCAGCAAGGTAACAAACCATATATGCAAAGGTTAACTATATCCAAATCACCAAGAATTACTGTGAACATCAGTAAAATGATTACAGTAAAAAATGGTTATCCAGTTAAAAACATCAAAAACAATCACAAGACATCAGTCACTATTTAACCTCCTTCTAAACTCTGAAGAAGACCAAAGTTCCACTGTACGCATTCAAACTTCAAAATTATGACGAGGCAACAATTTTTTTTAAAAAAAAAAAATACCTCGCCAGCTCCAACCAGAATATATGATCCTACAGTTACATCATGCACGGGAATCCTCTTGTATGCCAAGTCAAATGTATTGGGGAGTTTATCATCCTTGGTATCCAGAACAAGGGCAAAATCTGGATTATTTTCTTTCAACTCTCTGACATCAACCATCGATCGGCTGGTGAAATACTCTTCGGCTGCAGGATCCATCACACAGGCTATTCAAACTTCTTGCAGAACATGAAACTTGAACCTCGGTTACTGAAACAAAATTTAGCTCACCTATATGCGCCAGATTAAACATGGCAAGTAGCAAGCCTCCTTCCAAAGAGTTTCCCATAAATATTGACGCAAAGGCCGCCATTGCCATTAACACATGGATGTTCACTTTTCCACTACTGATCTCAATAAGAGCATCAAGTGATGCAGAAACCTGATAGGAACACACATGCAGAGAGTAAAAATAGTCTAGGAATAGAGGGAAAATGAGAAGGAAGGGGGGGAGGGGAGAGATTGATTCGTACCCCAACCAAAGGGAATGCGATGAAAATGAGAGAGTTTTGAAAAGGCCTGACGAGTGGCTTGGGCAAGGTATGAGGGCAAATGGCAGCAGCCACAAATAAAGCGGTGGAGAAACAGCACAGATGCAAGTGCTCTCTCAGGATATCTGCCAGGTCCATCCATCTGGTGGCTTTGGCGAACGCGATAACCGCCTTTTGGGGCCCGGTGAGATTAGCACCATCGATGCCGTGCGAGTGGTGATGATGGTGGTGGTGGTGGTGGTGATGGTGACCATGATGGTCGTGATGGTGGTGATGACCGTGATGGTCATGATGGTCGTGGTGGTGGCTGTGGTGGTGATTGTCGGAGGATTCAGCGACGCATCGAAGCCTGTGACGAGGGAGAATGAAAAATTTGGGGGAATATAAAGGTTTGGTTGAAAATCGGGTAGGTCGAAAAGGGAGCCTGGAGGATCGAATTCGTGAAGCACCGGTGTAAATATGAAGGGAGTGCAATTTGGTGGAGGGGATCGAGTAAGGAAGCGTTTCCATCTTGCGATAGGAAATTCTAAGAGGAGCTTCCGACCATCATCAGAGAGTGTGCAGCGCTAGGAGGGGTGGCTTTGTCGTAGAGGCTAATGATTCTAGTTCTGGTCTGGTCCTTCTTCACTCTGGGTCACTATACACTGAAATTGAAATGAACCATTCAGTTCGTCGTTATGCCATTCCCACCACATAATGTGCTCATTCCCAGACTTTGGTTACACTGCTAGTAGGGTCGTCTTGATTGGTAATTAGATTCACTTGTTTTTACTAGTTAAAAAGTACAGAGAACACTGTAAATTTACATCCATTTAACACACTTAATAATAAAAATAATAATTTTAAAAAATAAATTAAAAAAAAGGAAAATAAAAATAAAAAAGATAATATTAAATAAATGTAAAAACAATTATGTGTTTGAACTATATTTTTCTTAGTTAATCGATCCCATACTCTCTTCCATGTTATAGAAAAGAAAAAGACAATATACTTTATCTATCCTTTAGATTTAGTTCAATTATAAGTTTATGTTTTATTTTTATGACAGAAATATTGTCGTGTTAAAAAAAATTAATGATGACTAAAACAAATTCTAATCAAATAGAAATCATGAAAAGCTATTTTATCCTTAAAATAAATTTCCATTCATTGATAAATTTGAGAGTGAGTTAATCAAGTGAAATTCAAATAATACTTATTCATGGATAAAAAGAAACTTTTTTTTCATAGTTCCTGGTATATATATCAAAACCCGTGTTTCTATATTTCTAATAAAAAATTATAAAATCAATATGACGGTTTATAATTATAAAAACAAGAAACAAACTAGGTCTTTTAGTTTAATAATCATGATAATTCAGGATTGATGTCAGAGTATAACCTTTCTTGTCTTTCGTTTAACGTGATTAAAGAAACTGGGGGATAGCCCAACCAACTTCCAGGCTAGATACATGCATGCATGAGATCCTTCTCGGCTCATCCCTCCTCCCAGACCTTAAGAAGTAACAATAATAATATATATCTCAGCCACCAAGCGTTTTCATTGTATTTGTATAAACTTTAAAAATTAAAGAATGAATTAGTCAATATTCTTACAACAACAATTGAGTTTCTTCCCTAAATTTTTCAAGGGAAATATGATATTCTTTATAACAATTAAGAATACAATTGGATGACCACGGACTCAACGTTTCTTCTCATTCATCATTCACCTTTCCTTTTCCTTCAGAGACTTTGGTGCCCTCGTACGCTGAGAGAAAGAAAGTACTTTGATTTTTCTGCAAAAACCTGCAAAAAGTTTATTTAACAAAAACCATCAGCAGAAAAACCTTCAAACATAACAATTTACAATAAACATTACCCTGTTTCGACTGACAGCAAAAGAAATACTTTCCCCAACGGAAAAGATATGCGAAGTGAACCATGCCGCGAAAGTAGACGTACTTATTTTAATTTATTAACTTAATCACCAAAAACATATATCAGTAAGCCAATTGTAACTAAAAAATGAATTTCTTTTGATCTCTGGATGGAAATTAAATTTCAATGTGTTATTACAACATGAGAATGTAATCAAGGTTATGAAGAGGAGATATATTAACCGTTAAATACATTAAAAAATGTTTGAGTGTAAAAATTGTGTATTATTATTTCAGATGATATAATGCAGTATGTAGTGGAACACTTTGAAAAGTAATGAGATTCCATTGTAATAGTTTATAATTTCCTAAATATAATGAATAAGCTGGGTTTCGGTTTTTACTTGAGAAAGTCGAGTAATTTCTGCTGCAAGCGATTCAATGTTTCCTCCTCAATAGTCACATAAGTCAAAAGCTCAGGTAACTTAACTGCAAACACAAGAGAAACAATACATATCGTTTTTCCAAACTTATTATAAAAATCGATAAGATATGCTGATCAAGGTTAACATTCAAATACTATGCTCCTAATAGTACCTATATCTCACCATCGTAATGACTAGAAATACAAATATACACTAATGAAATTGAAACTCAACTAAACCCTTGCAACTAGGCAGGAAACATTAAATGACCAGAGAAGTCCACATTTTTAAAGGCAAATAAAAAGTTAAGTAACTTAAAACATTAATGGAATCGAAACTTAAAATCATATTCTAGCAACTAGAAATGAAACATTAAGTAGCAAAAAATGACAATTTCAACTTTCATCAAGCAAAACTGACAACCTTGTTTTAATACTAAGTCAAAATCACCCTCAAAAGAAAAAAAAAACATGAGGGAGAGGGCATATATGTATAAAGAGAGGATTTGGGAGCGAGAGGGAGAACGAATAGTAGTTGTCTTTTAATTTAGCAGACAAAGAATAACCTATTAGAGACACTAAAATTAAGAGGAAAATATAATTGAGGATAAGAGTAGCGTGTCCCAAGACAATGCAAACACAGGGAATCCAAGAACACAACAATATATCCTTTTTTTTTTCAGATATAGTTAGAATCAGCAAAAAGTAATAATCATACCAAACAGGCGCAATAAATGCTCAGCTCCATAAATGGTTGAGGGAGATACATTATCCACAATAGCATCATTATATTGCTTGCGTTCTTTTTTGTACAAGAGCATCATAGGCAATGCTTTATCAAAATAACACCTTATTCCTTTCAAAATTTCTCCTATTGAATCAGGAGCCCTGTTAGCACACAGAAAGAGTACATGGTTTCCTCGTTAGTATAAGGTTTCCCAAGCTTGCATCTAATAGAAAAAACTAAATGAACGAGATGAATAAATAAAAAAAACTGCCAAGCCAGAATAGAAAGGGAGGAAGGATAGGAGTTTTTAACTATCAACCAATTCTTACATGCCATCCTTCTTTGATTTGTATTCAAGGTACTTTGTCAGAATTTCATCAACAGTTGGTGAACGAGGAAGTTTTACAAGCTACAGGGACCAACAAAAGAAAACATTATGGAATGATTCGCGCATTAAAATGGACTATGATTTGTTAAGTGACGATTAAATAATACAAGGTGACAGTCCATCTAGCATATTAGCATCAATACCAAAACAACACATTCAACAAACTTTGCAAGCCAAAAAAGAAAAACACAAATTATATTGTTCATATGATAATTATATGATACTTATAGCACTCAGAAAAGCATGCAATCATATTAATTCAACCATGGAATCTGAGTGCCACAATTATCTTTAATTTCCTCAGAAAATTAATAAGGCGTAATATCAGAAAGTATGGCCAAACAAATACGAGAAAATTTGAGAAGACACACATGTTATCCACGAGTTGAGAAGAGACCAGTACTGGTGTCTATAACGTCATTGTCATGCAGTTCAGTTAAATCTCAATGTTAACTTCCAAATCAACTCTCGTTTCTATACACTTAATCCTCATCTACAGTACACTTGGCACTTAAGAAGAGCCAACAACACCTCAAGATATAACGATATTGTCAATAAGTTACTATTACTAAGTAAGACAAGTTTCATTGAATTCGTGTATACTACAGTCTGTCCTGTTTAGGAACCAAAAAACTGATTATTGCTGAATGAAATGGAACAGATTACAGAAAATGGGAGAAAGAATTCTCTATTTCTCTTCCAAGGGCTTATCCTAGTGAAAGGACCAAGAAATTGCTTTCTCTTAAATTATAAAAGTCAAAAGAATGACTCTGCCCTAACTAACCAACTAACACTAACTGCCCCCCTAAAACAGTCAGATGGCTTCAAATTGCTGTGTGACATTAAAACACGGATCGAGGATTCAGGGGGCTATGGTCACCTTAACCATAAAAATGCATAAATTCTAACTCTACAAATGTGCATATTCTTAGCAAATATGAGTGGACAACTACAAAGAGTGAATTTAATAGTTTTCCTTGTACCTTATCCTGCTGAGTCACAGAGTCCCAATCATCAACAAGTTGTTTCTTCAATGTTGCAGGAATTTGAATCTTGACAAGCTTTTCAACAGACCCGCTGCCCTTCTAAAAATTAGAAAACAATAATTAGCAGAATATTTTAAATTAGGAATAGCAGAAAAAAAATTAGAAATTTCATAAACATTAAATCAAATGTCAAACAAACTCAGGTATTTTCATTTTTAAGAAAACAAAGATTTAAATCTTAATCTCTTCATCTTATTATTAGTTTTAGTTTCAGCCTTACTCCTTTAAAACACCAGATATTTATTATGGCATTTTGATTTTATCATATGAAACAAAGAGCAAGCAAACCAGTTAATTCACTATATATGAATAGAAATTGAAAGCAAATGAAAAATCTTGCAAGGTTAAAGAATAAAAAACATGTCAGGAATGAACTTAAACAACAAAACAAACCAAACCTCAACTCCAGCATCTTGCTTTCGTTTCTTCCCTTTAGACACTGCAAACAGTTTGATGTACTAAACTTATCAGTACACACAAATTCTAATGTGCAAGAAAATATAACAATTTTTAAACTCAATAAATCCACAATCCCATTGCATTGAACTGAGAATGGGTCCAACTTTTAATTACTGCAATATGTTGGGCTTCATTGTAAAATTAAATATATTGGGTTATTGTGGGCCCGGCCAAGCCTAAATAAAAATGGGATGGCTGTAGGCAAAATAAGAAATTTCAAAAACAAAAATAGATGATGATTTGCTACATAAAAATGAAAATATTCATGTGTGTGAAGCAAGCGTACACACAAAAAAAGGAAAGTGAAAGATAAAATTTAATAAATACCATTGTTCTTGACATCCTCTTTATCCACTTTGACATCTGCAGAATACAAAGCAAACGTAAAAACATCAGGCAAACAAAAATTAATCAAAGTATACTCTTCCCAACACGTTATAGAAAAAAGGATTTGGTGCATGTTATGAACACGTATTATCAGGTATTTAAAACAGGTGAAATTGGATTTCAATAGCAGATGGTTGAATATCCTGTAACGTTGAAATGACATCATAAAAATGCGTGTGCTTATATGGAAGGTCCAGAGTTAACTTTGGTCAGAGGTAATACTCACTTTTTTTTTCCCAAAAGTGCTATGTTAAAG
The DNA here is from genome assembly GCF_000741045.1 of Vigna radiata var. radiata. Taxonomy (NCBI): domain Eukaryota; kingdom Viridiplantae; phylum Streptophyta; class Magnoliopsida; order Fabales; family Fabaceae; genus Vigna; species Vigna radiata. Next base: position 28,158,057 of record NC_028357.1, read on the forward strand.
GAAATCACACGTACTTTTTAATATTACCATTTATAAAAACCTAATGAATTGCTTATATAGTAGAAATTTGCATCCAAAGCATCTGATAAGTCTAGATATTTTATCTTGACTCTTTTTCCTTTGAACAGTCTAAATATACGTTTACCAATAAAAATCAACTATGTTCAAAATAAAATATTGACCAAAACTTTCATAGGTTCCTTTGCAGACCTCATCAGTCATTATTGATCACTCATTCAGAGCGTAAAAAAAAAGGGGGGAGGGAAACACAACAACTGAAACCATAGAATACAAATACAATAAATACACAATCCAAATGTTGAAGTGAGCTATGAACGGAAAATCTTTAATATTTTCAATAATGAACTAGTGGACTTCAGATTCCCTTGCCAGAATAGATTCATTATAAACAAACTAGATAAGCAAAAAGCTTCAAGAAATCAGCATGGTAAATTATCACCATCTGAAAGAGCATTGATTACCTGTAGACGTTTTGCCCTTTGCTTGTGTTGAACGCCCAGACTTAACATTCTTGTCTACATTTTGCTTTTTGTCAAGGGCCATCTGTTTCGCTACATTCTCTTCTGTAAATTTCATTAATCGGTCCTCACCTACCCATTCGTCCCAACTGTTGGAAATAACCGTGATAATGATTCTTTGTAACCTTTTGCATGTAATAATAATAACTTATAGCAAATACTTATGGTAAAAAATATGAAGATGATTCTCTCCAAAATATTAACTATTACAAAATCCTTCCAACAAGTACCTCGTAATCTACTTCCATAGCCATTTAAAATGAGAGCCTCACTCGAAAATTTTGCAAGTACTAACTCTGATTCTCACTAGATGCTTCTTTTCTTAAGCAATTTTGAGTCACACCATGTACAAAATAAAAATAACAATATTTCATAACAAATTGTAAACTGAAAGGTTGACTTCTCATGGAAAGGTTACCATTTGTACCTCTGTTACATTAAATGAAACAAGTAAAAGATAAGAAACTCACTTTTTACTCCAGCCCTGCAAAAACAGTAAATGAAAAAACCAAAATCAGTAGCATATCCCATAATCACTTGAAATTTTCAAATGTTTAACATTAAGTGAGATTCAGGGCTTCTAATCTTTCAGGCTAAAACTTTAATCAATTTGAAAAGTTAAATCATGACAGTAGATTAGGTAATCACTAGAAATTACTAAAGTCGTTACAGAATGCAGTAAATTAGGCTGCAGGGGAAGAAATATTATGGTTTAACTTACAAGATAGTGAACAAAGTATTTCCATTCACTCTTTCTGATCTCAGTTTTTTGCACCTGACATAAATCAGACAGTAGATTAGGTCACAATTACAAAAAGACGAGGGGAAAGAACACTATAAAAAACACTCTGTCTGCAGTAAATTATACACAACTACAATAAAAAAAAGGGAAAAGAACAGTAAAACGCACTCGGCCTGAAGAGTGATTAATTGCTTTTACTGCGAAGCCTTACACTAGGCAAACGTAGCAGAAAAAAGACCGAATGGAATAACCCTAACAATACTCTTAATTTAATAATGCTAGGAAAAAGTGGATATCACAACATGAAATCAATCACACCTCAGAAAATTACAAGCTATGCGATATAATCAACCATTCAAGTTTTATAGATTAATTAAAACGAACAAAAGAAAATAGGGTAAATGGCGAGAAACTGTAAAAAGACCTTTTTAAAGTTTATCTTTAACATAACAAGAAACACTGTTAAGTCACAATTCGGTCAAAGAAAGGAGAATTGGCTAACTTATCAGACAAAAACAAAAAGATGACACGAAAAAACACTACCCAAATCCCTAGCACAGAAAACCCAGTGCGGAGCGGTTACTGAGCATTTAGCCGCGACGAAGTTTGCCTTTGTTTCGGAAACCGTAAATATAGAATTTCAAAAGGAAAGAACAAGGAGAACTGGAAAAATCAATAAAAGAGAACTGTTGAAAAATAAAACTGAAGGAGAAGGTAAGGGGAGAGGTGAACGGTGCCTTGGCTTCGTAGATGCGAGGACCATGATAGGCGAGCACTTTCTCGCCCTCTGAGTAGACGCCAGAATTGGACGGCTGAACGTCGCCAGCGGAAGCGTCGGCAGAGGTGGCGGAATCGTCCTTGGACGAATTTCCCATGGTGGAGTTAGAGCGAAATGGAACTGGGCGGGAACGGGAAAGGACACGCTCTGAGTGAACAAAATAAAGTGCCTACCCAGTTGGGACCAATTTTTGGATTTTTCAATTTCTCCCTTTGTTTTATATATAGAATATTATATATATATATATAATATATATATATATATATATATATATATATATATATATATATATATATAATATAATAAGGCTCTAAGATACACAGTTGGCCATCGCTTCCTCTAATTCCATAGTTACTAACTGCACTCCCTTAGCAGTATGCAAAGTCTTAAAAATCCTTTCGCAATAACTAATTGGAGGCTATTGTTTCCTCCACCCCACATTTATTAAGTGCACCACCATAATAACAGGAAAAGATTCAAACACTTTTTATCATTTCACCATACCATTGTTGTCATTAACTTCTATCATCACTGTCATTGCAGAAAAAGAATAAGAGAAAAAATGTGAAAAAAAAATCCAAAATATATTTCATGTAGAAGTATTTTGGAAAAATCATTACAGAAAATATATGTTCTAAAAATCATATTCCATAGCATTTTGTACTCAAAATTGTATTCCGAAATTCTAGAAAGTTTCCAAGACTTGTAATCTGAAACACTTTTATCGAGACTAAAATATCATTTTAGAAAATGTTGGGGTGCAGGAAGAAATTATAGGTTGCAAGAAGTAAAAGCCCTGATTGGATTCATTAGATTTTTTTAGACGGTTTTGGTTTTCTCTCGTTATTTATTCTTTTTGACCTTTTATTCCTAAAGCTTTTTAACAGAATCTAACTTAATCTTTTTGCTAACTTTAGTTCATCATTTGTAGATCTTCCATTATGGTTTGGTAATAGTGATGTGGTAAAGTTTCCATATAAGTGACAGTGTAAAGTTTTAATGGGTGATGTAAATAAAATGGAGTTAATTTTCAGAACTATCCAAATAAGTTCAACTCAATTATCTTAGTGGGTTGGATTCCAATTCATGTATCTAATTAAAATTAAGGTGCATAATAATTTTTTGAGTGTTAAACAAGATAGATTTATTTCTTGTAAAAAGACGGTTAGTTTTTAATCATTGTAAAATGTTATTGTTAGTTTAAATTTTTTGTCATTTTTTAATCATCTTTTTTTATTGTTAATTATAGTTAATTTCATGTTAAAAATAAAAAATTAACATAATAAATTTAAGGAATAGTATTTGAAATTGAGAGCAAAATTAGATTTATCTGAGTATATTATGTTTATTATTTAATGTAAAACTCAATTACTTCACTTATTCCATTTGAGAAAAGTTTCAAGTCAGTTTTTAGAGCTCTCAAAATGACTTGCAATTCGCGGATTCAATTGAAAAAATATGCGTTTTTTTTATGCAAGTCAATTTTCAACTCGGATCATTTAAATCTGGCTAATCCGGGTTGAACTCATGATGAGCCGAGTTGAACTCATGATGAGCCGAGTTGAATCCGTGATGAGCCGAATTGGCCCATCAACCCACTTAATTTTATTTTTATTAATTTTATTATCTTAAAAAATACTAAAAAATACAATTTGACTCATTATACATGGATTGTATTGTTCTTTCTTTTTATTATTTTTAATTGTCTTGAGTTTAACATCATTTTGGGAGTGAAATTTATTTATATTTGAATTACAAAAAGGTTGTAATTTTTTTATTTTAAAAAAATTGTTATTGAGCCAGTGAGTCAACCCGTTTAACTCATCAACCTGGGTCGAGTCGTGTTCGAATTTTTCTAATAAATGAGGGGTGTTGCTCCCGCCACCTCTCCAAGTGGTCATGCACCTCCCCACTATTTTAATTTATTTCAAAAATATTTTACACCTCCTCACTATTTTATTTTATTCCAAAAATACCCTGCACCTCTCCACTATCATTATCCTCTCCACTATCATTATCCATCTTTCTTTTTCTCTCTCTACATTAATGGAGTTATCTTTAACAATCTTTCCTTTTCTCTCTCTACAATAATGGAGCATTTACATGGCTCAGCATTTACATGACTCAGATTTGAACTTGTGATATATTTTCTTAAATAAGTTTGATTCAATTTTATTTTCGCTGTTGAATATATTTCTTTCACTTTAAATTACTTAATAAATGGTAAAATTTTATTCTAAATTTATAGAAAAATGTTTATATATGTATTTATTTTTTACATATAATATCTTTAACTTTTAACATTATATTATGTTTTTAACTTACCGACGTGTTTGACTCATATAATTTAAATAAATTATTTAATTTATTAGATAAATAATATAAACAAATATTAAATAATTAAAATATAAAAAAAAAAGTTATTTGTTAAAGATTTAGAATTTATTTAGTTTTTTCGTCATTATAAAGTTAATATATAATAATAATAATATATCATTATTTACTATTAATATTATTATGTTTATTATTTTGTATTTGCATCTAACTTTTATAAAATGGAAATGGTAGAAGCACTAATATTGAAGTTTTCTTTGAATTTTATATTTGTAATATATCACAAATTTAAATTTGAATTGTGTGAATGTTCCATTAATGTAGAGAGAAAGAGAAAGATGGTTGAGGATAATGGGAGAGGTGAATGGTATTTTTGAAATAAAAGAAAATAGTGGAGAGATCTAAAATATTTTTTAAATAAATAAAAATAGTGGGGAGGTGGAGGAGCACTTGGGAAGGTGGAGGGAGCAACACCCATAAATGAGTCGGGTTGGGTTGACTCAATAAGCGACCAACTCATGGTGGGCCGGGTCAAGTGGCCCGTGTTTTTCATTTGGATCTTTGTTTCAATTAAGTCTCATTTTTTTTTAAATAACGGTTAGTTTTTTTTTTTTGTCAATAACTTACTAGCAACGTTAAATACACACTAGTACAAAAACAGCATATAACGTCGAATATTTTTGGCCTTTCACATCGAATTCGATGACGACGTTATATCAGGAGACGTTAAATTGACGTCGAATTTAAAAAATTTGACGTTAATTTAACGTCGAACTTTGTTAATATACGACGTTAATCTATTCTTTTTTATTTTTTTTAAATAATTGTGATTCTTTTACAACTCTACGAAACCTAAAAAGTAGGAAAAACAACAATTTTCAGTTTTTGGTATTTTATAAAGCATAAACTATGAACAATAATATAGGATCAATCAAAGAACAATGACAAACGACAAAGAAGTTCAATCAAATATCAAACAATAATAACAAATAACTTCAACCAAACAACAACAACATCAAACAAGTTCAACAAAAAAATAACAAACAAGTTATCAACAAATAAGTTCTTCAAAACGAAAATGAAAACGAAAACTAACCTCGATTCATCGGAATAAAGTGTTTCACCAGTGAGAGAGAAAGTAGAACGCGCCTATGAAGGACAAGAACACGAAAATAATCGGTGAAAACAAACGAAAATCATACCTAAAGTAGTTAATTAACATGCATTTGTATAAGATGAAAGAAAGATTACATGTGATGGTCGTCAAACTTCGTTCAAAAAAAGTTTGAGCAGAGAAAATGGTCCTGCGCGCTAAGATAAAATGAATGAATTTTCAATCTCCCGCTCAATTTTTTTTTTTGAATTCACTAACCTTTTAACATCTAACATTGGGGCGTTCGACGTTTTATATTCTTTTACGTCGAATTACAATTATAAATGACGTTTAATAATTGCATTTATTTACAAAAATGCCACCAGCCATTTTTAATGTTGGCTATTGAGTGGTTTGACGTTAAATACATGACGTTATAAGGTGTTTTTGCACTAGTGACATATCATGTTTCAATGTCTCTTTTTTTTTTAAGAAATATTTTTTAAAAATTCTATTTAAAAAATTATATGTTGTTGGTGTATCATAATAACATTTATACAAATAATAAATTTAAGTCTTAATTTAGAGAGGAACAATATTGTTCCATATATAAAAGAATGGAACTCAATTAAATTAGGAATTAAATTGAATATAAAATAATGACACTAAGTACTGAGAGTGATACACAATACAAATATTGGCATGTGACACTGTTGGTGCCACAAGTAGGGATGACAACGGGTCAGGTCGGGCACGGATAGTGCCTATCTACAACTTGACCCGCCGGATAAAAATGTATCCGTCACCCAACCCGCTACCCGCTACCCATCGGGTACCCGTTTAAAAATACCCACTGGTATTTTAAAACCCGCGAGTACCCACGGATACCTGAAAAAAAAAATATTTTACACATTTTAAAATAAAATTTAAATAAAATTACAATATATATAATATAAATTAAAATTTAATTTTAATTGAATTTAACCTGATAAAAAATAATTTTATTTTATTTTTAATTAAATTTAATTGAAAAATATATAAATTAATTTTTTTTATTGTTTTTTGCGAGTAACGGGTACCTGCGGGTCAGGTAGTATAATACCCGTACCCGACCCGTTTAGAAGCAGGTATTAAAGTACCCGCTACCCGTTACCGCAGATAGTAAATATCTACGAGTAATAACTACCCGTCACGGGTTTTACTCGCAGATACCCGTGCCCGCGCATTTTTTTGTCATCTCTAACCACAAACTATACCTTAGGTTTGACATGTGAAAAAATATATAAAAAATTAAGAAAATTTAATTATCTAAGAAAAAAATAAAAAAAAATAGATAATCTAACACATGGCATGTATTTAACGTTATTGGTAAGGTACTAATGAAAATGATGTAATTGAGTTAGTTTTTCAAAATTAGGACTTGATTGAAAAAATAAATTAAGTGAAGACAAATTTGAAACTTTTTAATCAAACTTTGGACAAACAAGGTAAGTAAGCTTTAACATAAATAAAATATTTGTATTTATATTAAAATGAAAATAATATACATTATTAAATAAATAACATTAAGTAAGAAAAATTATGAATTGTTACGGTCTACTTCTAAGCGAACTGGAATGTGAAGATCATAGTTTTTATTAGATAGATTATTATCTACTCCTAACCGAATTGGAATGTGAAAATCATAGCTTTTATTGGACATTGTCTGCTCTCAACCGAACTAGAATGTGAAGTTCATAATTCTTATTAAACAAGCTAATGTTAGCACTTACTTAAAATTTCTGAATATATAAAATGTTTTTATTAAAATATATTTATTTATTTGTATCATTTTAAAAAAACATTCATACAAAAACTATATTTTAAATAGCACAACATATATTTCATAAAATATCTCAACGGCAAAAAAAAAAAAAAAGACATTTTATTTTCATATTTTTAAAATTTTAAACGTAAAATTAAGTTATGAAGTTTTTATGATTCATCAAATTCACTATTTTGTTCTTTTATGATAAATAGACAAAGATAAATTTATAGAAAAAAAAACTATATAATATATTCTAAATTAATGACTGTGTAAATTTATTTATCTTTGATAGCTGTGTAAAATCTATAATCTTTGTTTTTTCAAAAGGTTTCTCTTCTAATTCATCTATACTTTCTTTCACATTTGTTCCTTTTCTTCTCACCTAGGGAACAACAACCTAAAGGAGAAGAGTCCTCCTTGCAAATTCCTCCCAAACCTCAACACTACTTTAGAATGAAGAAAAGATTTATCTTTAACAAGTTGTTTCAAAGAATAAGTCTCTCTTCTACTTTAAAAAAAAAAAAAAGCCTTTCTCATGTATGTGTAGTAGTGGATGTGCATGTATTTCTATTACGTCTTCTAAGTTCTCTTTGTCCATAGTGAATTTAGCATACTCTTAGATTATGAACTTGGATTCCACTTTACGTTGGTTTAGGGTTTTCACAAAAATCTAGAGGTAGGAGATTTAGGAGATCAAGAAGAACTTTTAACAAGGTGAGGAAAGCTAATTTATCTTAGTTTTAGTAAATATGTGTTGCATGTTGTATTTTGATCCATGGAATTGCTTGAATTGTGGTGGTATGTGATTTTTGAGCTTTGAGAATTGAGATTGTTAGAGCATAATTTTGTTATTTTCTCTTGGGCAAAAGAAAATCTTGATCAAGTGACCATAGCCCAGGAGTTTAGCTTGCTCTATGTCGAGTTGTTTCTCAAGTAACTTCTCGCTTAAGTGAGAAAAGGTGTCACCCAAGCAATAGGCTTCTCGCTCAAGTGAAAAAGCCATAAGAACTTTTTTTTGTCTATATCGAGTTGTTACCCAGGTGACAACTCACTTAGTCAAACAAGAGCCCCTCTCGCCCAGGCAAGAATGCTCTAGAGGCTCATTTCAATTTTTGTAATAGTGTCCCTCAAATGATAGAATCTCGCTTAAGCGACATCTTGGATTGTTATAATTTTTTATTTCTATTGTGATTGAATGTGATATTATGAGGATGTGATGAATGAGCTATATCTGGTTTTTTGTTATGAGGAATTGAGGTGTAATCATAATTATGATGAGGTGACGAGGTTACAAGCCTAAAATTGAATCAATGCAATGGAATAGTTAAAGTGAAATTGAATACTTGTCTTAGGTCTTGACTTATAAGGAAGAAGTATAAAGCTCGCTACTTTAGTGTTATGAATTGGTTAGAGATATGTGTTGGTTAGAAACTATCCTTACTTTATTAGGCTACAAGCCCATACAAGGTGTCATGGTGAAAGTTGAAGGAGTAAATATGGACAATCAAGTCTAGATTTTATCCTTGCCAAACTTTGTACAATGTTATGTCATAAATAAACTAATTTATTTTGTTATGTTGAATTTAAATGCTTTTAATAAATTTATAGTATATGTATGTCTAACTTATTATTAGTTAACCTTCTTTTTGTTGTTTTGTCTCTTTTGTAATCGTCGTTTTTATGGTGTGAATATATGAGAGTGTATGTAATAATAGTAGTTGAAGATGATGTTTTTATAATTATTTAGGTATATGTATCTAACCATGTGATATAATGAAATAGCCTTGTTGTGTTTTTATATTTTGAAAAACTGAGTATTCAAATGTATTTTGAAAGATAGATATATGCAAAGATTATGTATTACACATTGTATGCTTGCTAATATTTTCTTTAAGATGTTTATGATGAGGTAGTGCTTAATACTAAATTTGTGATAACTCAAGGAAGTAGATTAAATCCATTTTCTTGGATTGTTACATTTTATGATATTCGGTCGTGTCATGGTACTGCTCAATACTAGGTATGTTAAATATATCAAACACCAAATTTAAAATAGTGCAGTGAAGACCACCTTAATAGATCAAATACTAAATTATATTGTAACATAGAGAACTATGGGATGGACTTTTAATGAGATAAAAAAATATTTAATTGAAATATTTTTATATAAATTAAATTAGCTTCTTAATCTAAACGTTTTTATTGATCTTTCAACTCTATAAAATGTTTAAAATAAATTATATTAATCTTATCTTTACATTTCTTCTCCGCGTGGAATTTAATTCTAGCGTGCGGGTTTGGTTTCCATATATTACGCCTTGAACCACGTCCATAGTCTGCACGTGGATGTGACTAGTGAGTTTGAACTTTGAAGACAGTTCCATCCATCTATCTCACCAACACCTTATGCACGAGTCATACAAGCAAAATGGTTCACAAATTTGAATGTAACAAAAATTAATACCATCCTATACTTTTATATTTATTTAATACAAAGTATAAAAATAAAATGATCATATGTAAAATTTTATATATTTTTTTTTTAAAATAAAGTTAAAATATAAAAAAAATAGGTGTGTGAAAAAATATTTTTAAATAAATAATGGTACATGTGAATTGCATTACTCTGTTGTTACTTTACCATTGTCACTACGGAAAATAACACAGCACAACAATTTAAATTCTGAACTATAGTCCATGAACAGGAGTATTACAATATTACAATCGGAAGAATGAAGTGAAATGAAAAATTTAGACAGAAATTAAAGAAATGAAGGAATCAATTAACCTGAAACCTATTTTCCAACTAAAGGAATCTTTTTGAGAATTATTTCCAACTAAAACGGAGGGTGTGTGTGGAGCATGAAGATGTTAATCAGTGTCCTTGGCCAGGGGCTGGACCGGAGTCTTTAATTCCACCGAGGATGTCGCTGTTGGTAAATTTGTGACCCTCTCCTCCGGAGCTTGGACCCGAGTCCTTGATTCCACCAAGGGTGTTGCTATTTGTAAACTCATGACCCTTCCCTCCAGGACTAGGACCTGAGTCCTTAATCGCTCCCAGACCTAACCAATCGACGAAACCCACCACTTGAACCGCTCCTCCACTGGCGGAGTTTCCCGTCTCAATGATACTCAGTGGACGGGCTTCTAAGCCCATCAAAGCAGTGCTCACCAGTAAAACGAGAACTGCAAAGGCCCGAGTTTTCGTGATGCTTGTCATCTTTAATTTACAGAAAAAATGTAGAGTTGGTGTGTTTGTTGGGGAATCTGAGAGAGCGAGAGAATAAGGGAAAAGTTGTGTTTGATAATTGTGTAGCATTGAGATGCAAGAAGTCCTTTATATAGAGGGGGAAGTTGTCGACTAAGATGAATCTAGTATGCAGAGTCAAATTGTGTACATGTATTTTTTTCTTCGGAGGAAGCAACCTAGGTGGTTCCGAAAGATTATAAGTCAATTTGGAATGTTGTAGATTTGGAGAAAGGCTTGCATCACTGCACACTTATGGAAGAAAAATAGCACGAAAGAATTAGAAAATGGAATAATTCCGGGTCCAATTTGTGTAAGTTGGTAAATAAAACTCGTGTCACTAAGTTTTCTTGGTGCCCACTGCTTTGGAGGTATGAGCTGCTTCAAGTCGAAGACCATGACCAGTAAGCAGTAGCCTAATACTTGAATTCAAACACCTCAAACCAAAATACCACGTTAGATTGCATATATTGAAATATTATATAATGAAACGTTAAATAATGAGAATCATGCTTGATAGGAGAAAGAGAGGCAAAGAACAATCTGTGTATTATCTTCCTTCTGCATAATGCAATACAAATATTTATACATCAAGATTATAACAGAATTAGTTATAATTCTATTTAACCTTTCAGCTATATACACAGAATAATAACAAACGGAAATAATAACAAACAAAATCTTAAAACCTAACAAGATATCAAATATTAAATC
>NC_028357.1:28170965-28207313 GCF_000741045.1 Vigna radiata var. radiata
TCAGCTATATACACAGAATAATAACAAACGGAAATAATAACAAACAAAATCTTAAAACCTAACAAGATATCAAATATTAAATCAAATATTAAATCCTAACATGAAACATAACAAATTTAAGATAAAATATAAAAAAGTGTTTTTTTTGGTGAAGTTTAATTTGTGGAAAAAGAATTGAATTTGAGTCAGCAAAACAATTGAGTGTAGAAGTGTAAGAAAAGAAAATGAATAAACATACGTAAGAAAAGAGGGGAGAAGGTGAGGGCTGCGTTCGCAAATGTCGCACTGACCAGTCAAGACGTGATGTATAATAGTATACTACTACAGTGTTCGTGGAAATTATTAATTAATAGATAGAGAGGGATCCACCATCAAGACTACAAAATTAATTTCAAATAAAACCATTCTTTCTATCTCAGTGCAAAAATAAATTTTAGTTAAAAAATCATTTAAAATAATTATAGTTTTACTATAATTATATAATGAATAAAATATAACTTATTAGCCCAAATTATATATTTATTTCACAATGAGCCAGGCAAAAATGGTTGAGCCCGAGTAAATTGACCTTATAAGTCTCTAAAACATTTGAAACATGAAAAACGAAAAAAAATAAAAACACCTCTCTGGGAAGTGTAATTGGAATGATAAGGGATGTGAAATGAAGACTTGGAAAATCATTATTGTTGTGTAGAATATTATACTACTTTGGAAATGTAAGATATTTTAAACTTATTATTTAAAAAACACTATATGTAAAACCTTTAATATATATTATGTAGTTTTTTCATCTGCAATTTATACTCGAGTCTTGTTCTCAATTTTTATTGGCACTCGTCAGGAATAAAAAAAAATATAGAATTAGATTTAGAATTTTAATTCCAAACCAATTTCAATTAAGTATAAGCAAAACTTTGAATAATAATTTCACTACGACCACCGAAATGAGTATTAGTATTGGAAAAATACGGATATCATTTATTTCGAGTGTACTTGGAAGTATAAGTACCTTTTACACATCATTACTATATAATTATGATAAAAAGTATTACAGTATAATTGAGGTGCGCGAATCCATCATCAACATAATAAAGTTATGGAAAGAGAAATGGACACGGGTTGAACCACTATTCTTAGGTTTCCTAAGATGTTTATGATATTTAATCGTAAAGAAAAAACTATATGGGAGGTAGGGAGATGGTGGATAATATCTTAACATAATAAAATCTAACTCGGAGAAGAATAAGATTTGAATGGAAAACAGTTAAGGAGACACAACTTCTTCAACTTTTAAATGTCCAAAGACTCATATAAGGTTATTTAGATTTAGAGTTTTTGTTCTCTATCATATTTCTTATGATTTTGTCATAATAATAGTTGAGAAAAGTGATTTCTTTTTAACTGGTTTTATCATTTACAAAATCTAAGTTAGGTCTTTGAGTTCTTACTAGTTTTATTAGGATTTCTTTGAAAATTTGTTTTAAGAATATTTATTGATGGAAAGGAAAACTAGTTTATTTTTTTTGTTAATGTTGTGAACTAAATGATCTGTGGTTACCTGCTTTAATGGATTATAAAGCACGAGTGGCGGTGTTAATATTGACGTTAATTGTGTCTTTTTATTGAATATGATATATATATATATATATATATATATATATATATATATATATATATATATATATTGGATTTAATATTGTTCTATGTGATGGATAGATAACATTTTAAAAAAAAGTGTGTATAATTTATGAGATATGATCAATTATGAGAGGTATGTGTATAATGTGATGTAATGATTTAAAATTTATGAAAATGGTTGTGGTCACATATTTAGAATGATATGTAAATTGTTGTTTGAGTTGTGTATTGAGTATTGATATGTTGTAAATGAAATTTCTTTGTTTTATTAGTGATCTAAATTATATACACTAAGATGCCAAATAATGAAAAATAGAAGAAGAAAGAAGTTTCACACACCACAACATGTATAGACTTGCTATATAAGTTGTAATAAACTTATCCTATTACAATTTAGATTTATATATGTTTTTAGTCTTTAAATTATAGTGAATTTAAAATTCGTCTTTATTGATATATTTGAGTCTTCAAAATTAAAAATTAAATAAATATAATTTTTTTAATCTACTTGCTATAATTTTTTTATGCAACAAACAAGTTTCAGCCTGATATTTAAACGGTTTACATTGACATGTTTCAACTTAGATATCATCTTAAAACATCATTTAATATATAAAAAAGATTAAATTTTTTTATTAAAATAATTATATTCATTATTTGTTAAGTTTTAAAAAAAATATTAAAATTTAAGACAAAGACAAAATTTCTATTTCAACCTTACTATTCATTTCACAAAGAGCTGGTAAAAATTGTTGAGCCCAAATATATTGACCTTAGAATCGAAAACACTTTAAACATGAAAAAAAAAAAAAACACCTATCTTCATCTGCAATAAACGAGGCAATTGGAATGATAAGTAATGTGAAATGAATACTTGAAAAGTCATTATTGTTGTGTAGAATATTATATTAGATTGGAAATATAAAATATTTAAAAACATTATATGTAAAACCTTTAATGATTTCTACATTAAGTAGTTTTTTCATCTGCAATTTATAAAAAATAGAATCAAATTTCAGAATTTTAATTTTAGAACCTAAATTCATAACAATTCAAACATATAATCTGCAATTCCAAACCATTTTCAATTATAAGTAAAACTTTAAATAAAAATGCTGAATACTAATTTCACTATAATCTTTCAAATGAGTATTATAGTATTATAGTATTACTAATTTCTACATGTCAACAACCCATCAGAGTGGTCATTCTCAGGAAGGATTGAAGATCAAAAGAAAACAAAGCAAAGAAGGATGACCAAGGACTAATTCAACCGAAACAGAAATTAAATTTTAATTTATATTTAATTTAATTTATATTATATTTTATATATTTTTTGTAATTCTATTTAAATTTTATTTCAATAATTTATAAAAATATATTTTTTAAATATTTGCGGGTATCTGTGGATTTTAAAATATCCGCGAATGTTTTTTAAGCGGGTATCCGTAGCGGATCGAGTAGCAGATGAATTTTTTTTTGTCGGTCGGGTTAAGGGTAAACACTATCCATGCTCGACCCGACCCGACTCGTTGCCATCCCTAGATGGTGGAGGAGAGGAGTACAACAAATATCTTATTTCTTAGGATAATGATATTTTGACAACATTTTTATACCATTTATGTGTCATTCTATTATTGGTTCATGATGATGTTTATGATATTATTATTAATTGTAGAATAATTTTAGACAATTCGCAAGATGACACGTAGATAATATTAAAATATTGTCAAAACAATGTCGTGAAAATATTATTATTCTATTTTTTTTATATATCTCTTTGTAGACGTTTGTAAATATATATGTTTGGTGTACTACTTTAGTGTTATTTTAAATATTTTATGCTACATATAATATCGTGTGTTTAATACTTTGTTTTACGGTGTTACATTTATTATACTTTTGTATATTTTAATTCAAAAATTCTAAATACCTTAAAAGTATTAAAATATCATTTACCTTAACAAACATAATATTTTTCTCGGTTCTAATATTTTAATGTTTTAGGTTTTTATATTTATATTACTTTTACATAGAGGTGGAGAGTTAGTGTTTGTTTGGGTTGGTTGCACCGTGTAATGTTATGTTAGGCGGATAACTTTACCTTTTTCATACATTCAATCTAAATGCATCAACTAAAATTTTTTTAAAAATTCCATAATTTTTCGGTTTTTGTATTAACCCAATCCGAATTTATATGGAGACCAAATTGGTTCACGTAATGTTAGTAATACAAAAATATGCCAATTTTTTGTTTTAAATAATAACTAATTTTAGTCATAAAAAAATTAATTATTATAATAAGTAATTTAAATAATAATTGGTATATTAAAAATTATTAATAATTGAAATAGTTTATAAATTGATCAGTGAAAAACATTAATTAAGATTAGTTATTAATGTTATAACAGTCAAAAGAATTTATTTTTAAATTAATCTCTAATTAAGATAAATGTAGAGATTAACTTTTTTTTGGTAGCTAAAATATTAATAAATAAAAATAATGATTAATTTATAAAAATATTATTTAAGTTATTATTAATTTTTAGTTTATAAATTAATATTTAAGTTGGCCATTATTGTAATTAATTACTATTTTCATTAAAATTGATCATTATTTAGAAATTTTATTATAATGTGTTATTTATGAATGTTTTGAAATTTCAGAATATTTATTTAAAGTAAATTGGATTAAAACAAGTTTTTATAAAATAATTTATCAAAATATGTTTTGAGTTCAAGATCAAAGTTGTATTTAATTCTTTATTATTTTAGGAATGTTCTTTAAATGTAACTTTAGGTTCATTGTTCATACCTAAAGTCTAAGATTATTAAACTTCAGTATAATTCTCTCTATAAGTGCTTGAATGAGTCACTTACATTAAGATTAAAACTCTATAACTATTTAGAGCCTTACATATATTACTAACATATAAAAGCAATAGAAAAATTAGTTGGACCATAACTTGGAACCAATTTTCACTCAATCTCAAGTTAATGAAATAAGACGAGTGGTTAATTCATCTAACAACAAACACAAACTAATTCACAAAATGAAAACATAAATAAATATTCAAGAAGTAGAAGTACAAAGAATTAGAGTTGATTACATCTAACCTCAACATGAAAGAACTCAATTACTCATAGAATATTGTAATGCAAATCCAACAGCATCTAGACATAAAATTTACAATGAAAGCATTTCTCTCGAGCCTCTAACATTGTATTCCTACTCTATTACTACATATTCAATCCTTCACTCAATTCCTAAAATGAGAACATGAGGTTTGTATTTATAAGTGCTCAACTCCAATTTTGATGCTTGAGTTATAGAGGTTTTATTCCAAGTCAGTCATTCTAAATCGCCTTTCTTAGGACTTAAGCCACACATTTTGGACTTGAGCTGTAAAAATTACATTTCAAATCCTTCGAGAGGTAAGTGTTTGATGTTTCATCTTCCATGAGGTTTTCTCATTGTGACTCAGCCTTAATCCTATCGTTCAACCGCATTTGTCATAGTTTGTCCATAATTGAATGATTTTAATCTAATTTATATGTTTTTCACTTTAACTCTCTTCTAAAGCTTAAAACTACAAAACTAATTAAATTGGAGGAATTTGGAAGAAACTAGACAAAATAAAAAACAAGATAATGAAGTGCTAATATTATCTTAAAATTCACTTAATTTTGACACTTAACAATTATATTATTTTTTCTTTCTATAAAAAAGTATAAATAATGTGGGAATGATTGAAAAAAATAGATACTTAATTAGTATTTGAGTTGAGAGGAACTTTCTCCTAACGTTTTTTTTTTTTCGAATGATTTTGATCTTATCAAGAATTTTCTTTTTCTTATGATTCTCAGGGATTATGAAACCTCCTTTGTTTGTGACATCTATTTCTATTCTTTTTCATCTAATTATAGTTTTTTCATCAAAAGTTATATTTTTAAAAAGGGTTCATCATGTTGGGAAAATCTCACTCTACACACTCACAACATGACCCACACAAATAATTACTCTCCAATCCATGGTGGGTTTGACCCACACAAATAATATTACCCTTCAATCCATGGTAGAGTTATTTTCATTAAACCAACCTTTAAATAGGTGTAAATAGGCCTTGAGCCAATTACAAATAATAAAAACTGAGAATAAAATATCAACTTACCTAACAATAAAATCTCCTATTCTATCATAAAATAATATTCTACCTACATAAATAGAAAATCATAACTACCATTCCTATTTGATATCTATCAAATCAAATCAAATATTACCAAACTCAAAACTAATAAAATAATAAATTTCTAAATTTAAGTTTATCCCAACAAACTCCCCCATAAACATAAATTCTTCCTTTGTTCTCCCTTTATTCTTCTCTCATTCATTCTCTCTTCTTCATTCTTCTCTCAGGATCGTCTATGGCCTTGAGTGTTCCGAACTTCTCCACTCTTCAGAGTTTGAAACCAATCTTGCTTAAGAGTTCTCCCTCGAACGCGTGCGTCATTCTCTTCTACGTGTGCGACGCAAGTCTCCCTTGTACGCTACGCGTCTTCAACGCACTCCAATTCACCTCTCATGATTCATCCGGCGACCACTGGCCTCTTGCCTGGCTCACCTAATCATAAGGGAACGTATTCGGCTGAGTCCTGTCTTGAACCATCAGGTCCAATACCACTGTTGGGCTCTGATACCACTCTGTGAACCCACAAACATAGTTTCAACACGAGGAGGAAAAAATTTACTCTAGAAAATTAAAAATTTGGGATGCGCGTTTGAATATCCGTTGTTTGATGCATGAGTCTGGCAGTTTTCTTCTGTATCTTGTACTTTCTTTGCTGACCACTTGACATAGTAATTTAGACAGAATGTTATTATTTGAATCATACATATGAAGAGTTAGCTTGCACTTTAAAAAATAATAATAATAATAATTTTACTCTCGAATCCATGGTTGGTTTGACCCACACAAATAATATTACTATTCAATTCATGGTAGGCTTATTTTCATTAAACCAACCTTTAAATAGGTGCAAATAGACCTTGAGTTTACAAATAATAAAAACTGAGAATAAAATATCAACTTACCTAACAATAAAATCTCCTATTCTATCATAAAATAATATTCTACCTAGATAAATAGAAAATCATAACTACCATTCCTATTTAATATCTATCAAATCAAACCAAATATTACCAAACTCAAAACTAATAAAATAATAAATTTCTAAATTTAAGTTTATCCCAACACATAATTGATAATACCATCTTCTAAATTTCATATCTGTTCATATTCGTTACACCCTAGTTAAGTCTGAAATTTATTGAGGCTAGAATAATTTTTATCATTACCAAATCTAAGATTCTTAATACTCAATGAGTTTTTTTTTTAAACTTTTTTTTAATTACTCCTGCACTCAATGTAATTACAAATTGTTTATTGATTATTTTGTTTCACAAATTGATATCAATCATAAAAAAAAAAAAATCAAAATAGGAAGAAGGAAAGGAAAAAAAAAGATAGTATAAGGATAAAGAAAAAAAATGTTTGACGAGTATTGGAATATATATGCTCATCTGTGATGAAAGGGGGAGAGATGGAGAAAAATAATAAAAGCATAGAAAAAAAAACTAGTGAAAAAAAAAAAAACTAAAGAGAGAGACTTGAGAGAGGAAGATTAAAGATGAGTTGAAAGAAAAAGAAATTAAAGAGAAGAGTTGAGAGAAAAATAAATGGAAGAAATGAAGTTCATTCAACATTGTGAGAAATATTTTTTCACGAGACGCCGAAACAACACATCATTTGGTGTAGATTAATCAAAAGTGTATGCATGGATTGTAGTTCTAAATTGGAAAAGATCAATGCAATTTTTATTTTTTAATTAAATATTTAAAATAATAATCCATGTAATAATTAAAGACATTATTAGAGGTATTAAAGATTATTTATTGAAAATGATGTGAAATTAAAAGAGTCTTATTAATATTAAGCTTACTTTTAATTATAATACTTTTATTTTAATTTTGAAAACTGTAAATAAAAACAATTAATGTATTAATAAATGTTATCTAAATTTTCTACAAAAAAATAAAAGCAATTTCATTTTTTTGTTAAATGAGCATAACGCTACTAATTTATTATTTATAAAAAAAAAATTGTGTTCTTTAGAATTATTTAACAAAGTTTTATAATAACAAAGTGTGCTATTAATTAATATTATAGGATTGAAATAAATTATTTGGAATGGATCAAGTATAAAATTCTATACTTTTCGAAAATATGAAGTCACTAAATTTGAAGCGTTGACTGAATAGATGTCTATTCTTGTCATTACTTTTATGGAGTTATTGTTTTACTTAATATTTTCACCTGTTTTTCAACTTTCAATTAACTTATCTACTTCTAGAAAACACTCTCAAAAGTATAACAATTTGGGATGTAGGAAAAAAAATATATACAAGTAAATGAAAAAGTAAATAAAGGGATATCGGACTTTGTAATTCTTGATTAGCCAATCTTAATACCTAGTTTTTGTTTATCTTTAATAATGATAATTTCTTTTGCATTAATAAAGTTATGAACATTCTGATTTTCTTTGCCATTTTACAACATGCTCCTGGCCATTATACTTTCTTAATATGCACATGAAACATAAGGTAGCGAAAATATCCAAGAGGAAAAATCAATTTTCCATAAACATCACTAGCTTTGTACCTCTAAATAATAACAAAGGCTAACTAACAACAAATTAAACATATATATATGTAAATAAACTATGATTTTTATTAAATGACCAATACACATTGCACCTTAAAGTAAGAGAAAAACATAGGGTTTAACTGTTTTTCTATGATGTTTAGACAGAGTGTTGTAGACGATCAAGCCCTAGCTGGATTCCCAACAATCAGTTCAGTGATGAACTTATTAATATTCTTGTTAGAGGTACCATCCTCCTGTAATGTTTTCCGTGCTAACTCCTTCATTTTCATTGCTCTCTTCTTTAACTCTTCTGCTCTTGGCCCTTCTGTAACATCCTTAATGCACCTTTCAATCTCTTCTGTCTCCACAATTCCATCTTCCCCATACTTCACCCTAACACCATTGCGAAACACCTTCTCCATGAGCATGGCATTGGTTGCCTGATCCGACCAAAAAGGCCAAGCAATAACAGGAACACCGGTAACCAAAGTCTCAAGCGTGGAGTTCCACCCACAATGCGTTACGAAACAAGCCACAGAAGGGTGCATCAATACCTTCTCCTGAGGGCACCACTTCACCACCAAACCCCTCACCTTAGTTTCCTCCAAAAATTCAACTGGCAATTCAGCAACATTGTTGGACTCGCCTTTACACGGCTTAATCACCCACAGAAACGCCTTGTTACTGTTCTTCAGAGCCATAGCTATGTTACCAACCTGCTTCTGTGACAACGAAAGCAAGCTCCCGAAGGAAACATAGATAACTGAAGAATCTGGCATAGTCTCAAGCCACTCTATGCAGGAATCCTCAGGAATCCACATATCCACACTGACATCACTTCTTTCCTTTTCTCCCAACAGAAAAGGTGACACCAATGGTCCAACAGGGTAAATAGGGGTTAATGACGCCATCGAATTCACGATCTCTTCCTCGATTTCGTAACACGAAGTACCTATAACCCAACTCACCTTATCCATAGCCTGGAACAATTCTCTTATAACAGTCCTAAAGTGATAAGGGGTGGAAGGGAGTATAAAAGAAGGACTATCCCTAACCTCAAACGGTGGCAGTCCTGGCAAATGAACCTTCTCATCGAGGTCATCCATATTTGGAAAAGGATTAATATTCTTCAAATAACGATAGTAAATGGAATACGCAGCACAAGCCTGGATCCAAAGCAGCGCACATGGGATACCATGCTCCACTACCACATCGATAGCCCAAGGCACGAAGGGGTTGACAATAACACATGAATAATTATGAACTTTGGTGAGGTCGGTGATGAGAGTGGACAGGTTTTTGGGACCATTTTCACGGATAGTATTCACCAGTGACTCCGTGTCGGAACGGTCGAAGTCGAGGTCAAGGCCATCAGAAAAGAACACGAGGTCGATTCCTGAATCGTTGTTGGAGTTATGGGAATTGTTGATGTTTGTGCTTTTTGTGAGATTGGAGGGTTTTGTGTTCTTGAGCATGCCGTCGCGGCCATCTTCGGTGGTGGCGATTGTGACATGAACGCCCTTTGAGAGAAGGTGCTTGGCGAACTTAAACATGGGATTGATGTGGCCTTGTAGGGACATTGACACCATTAGAACATGAATTCTTTTATCTTCTGACATATTTCAGACTTTTGATCTCTGTGAGAGAAGCAAAAAATGTCTTCTTGAGAGTGTAAGAGAGGGAAGGGAAACAGAACTACTCTTTGGTGTGTGTTTGTGTCTGAGAGAGAGATATCATATGTAAAGAAACAAAATTTTGGCCAATACTACACTGCGTTCAATTCTTGGATAGATAATCTGATAAAAAAAACATATAAGGAAATAAAAAAAGATATTTAATGAGTGTTTAATATATTTAGAAATTTATTCAATATTTTATGCCATAGAGTTGACTGTAAATATATATATAGATAACCTTTTGTACAGGATTGTTCCTTCTTATTTATAGAAAACACCATTCATTATTCGTTATGTTAAAGAGATTAGTTAATTAAATAATTGCCTAATATTTTCTATGCTATCATTCTTATAAAGCAAAGTATCCATCGTAATAATAACCATAATAATAACAATAATAATAATAATAATAATAATAATAATAATAAAACAAAAACCAAATATCATATATTAATTAGAGTTATATATATATATATATATAGAATTTACAAAAACTTTTTAACACTTAATTCTGATACCACTGCGAGATAGAGATTAAATAAAAACTTCCATTTATTATAACAAAATTTTGAAAACTTTATAAATCAAATGCAACTATAAAACGTTCATAAAAATTCTATTACAAAGCTATTAGCATTGAAATCAAAATCCCAAAGTTCTCCCATGTATCTCGCTGCTCAACTTCGCTTTATCTATATCTGTAACAACATCTACTCCCGTACAAGTACGATCATCGCAGGTGAAAACCACAACCACAAACATGCAAGGGTTAGCTAACAGAAAAGAATCATATAACATGCATAAATTCAACATCAACTTAGAATAAGAATTCTGAGTATTGCATATCATCACACTCCTACACACACTTTACATGACGACACACCAAATCATTAACATCCGCACTATCAGAATTCCAAGTCACTAGCATATATAACCACAAAAGGATTTCATCAAAGTAACCAACTCACACCCAACCTCATTCGGTCATTCACTAACTCCTTCCCCAATTTAATTGAAACCATTCATTATACACTGAATCACCATCGGTTACTCATATACAACATAAGGTCGAGTGTCACTCCCCACCACTCTCTTAAAGAGCTTCACCGGGCCAGTACACTTTACCACACCATTACATAATGACATCTTCCACCACTCTTTGGAAGGCTTCACCGGCAAGTACACCACTTTCCATCACTCTATTCTCAAAGAGCTTCACCAGACAAGTACCAATACTACTTTCATCACACTTTTAGGAACTTCACAAAACATCACAAATATAAATCCGATTCCAAAAAGAATAAATAATATTGTACACACACAACCAAAAGATAAATCCGGATGATAAAAATTCTCAAAAAAATAAGTAAAAAATAATAATAAGTTAACAAACTATTTTAATATATTCTTTCTTCCCCATTATCTTTCACGGTTTCTATTACCTACACACCAGAAGCACTTACACGTAAAACTTCATTCTTAATTTTTTTTTTTACAGGATCCTCACACCTTTTATATACATATATATAAACCTATATTATATTAATATAATATAGTAATATAATTTATATATAACTATACGTAACCCTCACACTGCCCCCACATACAATGCACACCAAGACATTCTTTCAAAGTAACCATACTTTGCATAATAACCCAACACGTTAAACAACTTTCATTCATTCTCCCTCTTTAATACTCTCATTTTTCCTTATAAACCCTTAACCCTTCTTCGAGACTCATTATGGATGAAACAAGAAGAGAAAAGAACCCCATGATTCCATACAGAGCACGCATAAAACAACTGATTTTAAAGGTATAACATATATACAATCACCTCACCTTCCAAGACCAACCAAATAGTTCAAGAAAAAGGGACATACATCCAATACCACACGTTAAGAGTTACACATATTCATTCCCATAATTTACATAATCATAATCAAACACAACAACAAAGCAATGTTAGCTCCTCTTACCGGTTGAAGTCCAACCTTTCTCGTTTGCTTCACATTGCAACCCCAATATCTCCTTCCATACGCCTATGCTTGGTTTTGTTTTCTAATTTCTCCTTTTCCTGCTGCCATTGCCTCTCACTTAAAAGAATAAGTGAAGAAAAAAAACCTTCCTTTCATAGCTTCTGTCACTTAAAAGAATAAGTGAAGAAAATGCTTCTTCTTTCTCTCTCTACGCAACCATCCATGTATCCACTTTGACCGTTTCTCTTTCTTCATTTACTTTCCCACCTCCACTTTTCTCTCCACTTTTACATGCAATTACCTAATTTTCTCTTCCTTCATTAAATAACAATTTTTTCTCTCTGGACCCTACGAAAAAATTGCAAAAAAATTGATCAAGCAACAAAATACACCCCCACTGCACCACAATTCATACTAGACACAAAGCATTGCCACTAACCCAATTTAATTTCATTGATATAATAGTGCAAATATTAATATTTAATATAATATACACATTTTAATAAATTAATTAAAACAATTATAATTCATTTTATCTACTCCCTCAATACTTTTAACCCAAAAAAAAAAATCATAATAAATTATTTTAATATAACAAATAAAAATATATTATTTTTATTTTTCACAGGTCTTACACAAAACACAGCCGAAGAAGAATATAGAAATAACAAATATTTTTTAATATTATTAATTAATATTTAATTTTTTTAACTCTCTCTCCATTGCTTGAAAAATATTAGTCTTATGTGTACACTTAATTTAATGGGTTCGGTTAATCATTTTAACAAATGAACGAAAGAAAAAAATTAATGTGAATTCGTAGAGAGATAATGAAATAAAAATAATAACGAAGTATTTATGCATATTAAATAATTTATGGCATTAGAGTTGGTTGGATGAATACGAGTAATAAACAACCTTATTCTATACACGCGTGTCTGAGTATATATAAATTAGTTTAATGAAATAAGTTTGATATAATTAATGTTGTTGAAGAACTTACATAAAGCATAGATTAAGTACAAATCTTATCTTATACATTAATATTATTAGGTTTAAAGTTTATTATTTTAAAATAGTATCAGAATTATTAAAATTTATCTTAATAAAGTATTATTATTATCTTTTAAAATTTGTATTGCAAGTTAAACATATACTATGATTATTATTGAATTACATATGACACTTGTTAAATTCGTTGTGTATGGACTTAATATTTGTTGAAAGAATGACACACTGCACAACAAGATGTTGGCATTTTCTCGTATTTTTTAAATGTGATATCTTTATTAAATTTCAATATTTTTTTTACCACAACTACTTCTAATTAAAAAAATATATTATTTGGAATCAAAGGGCATGATCTACAAGATCATAAGTTTTTCTCACTAAAAATAAACGAACTCTCAATATAAAGAATAAACATTTATAAGTTTTTAATGTATATTAAAAATATTAAAGGCTTACAAAACA
Organism: Vigna radiata var. radiata; assembly: GCF_000741045.1. Lineage (NCBI taxonomy): Eukaryota > Viridiplantae > Streptophyta > Magnoliopsida > Fabales > Fabaceae > Vigna > Vigna radiata. Next base: position 28,184,436 of record NC_028357.1, read on the forward strand.
AAAACATGTTTATCATATATCAAAATAGAATCTTATCATTAAAAAAAATATATATATATATATATAAGCAAATAACTAGTGTTTCTTATTATAAGGAGAACTCTTGCATTTAAGTTTGTTCATAAAAGATGTTTTACACTTTATTATTTAAACACAAAAACTAAAATCAAACCAAGAATATATTGAAAATTGTTTAATATGTATTACGGGCTTAAACCTTTGAAAAATATATTATAATCGTTATTTTCTTTAATTGTTGTTGGACATTTTACCTATATAAAAAATGATTAAATAGAGTGCAATTCATTTACATAAAACTGTTTTTTAATTTTATATTATTATAAAATTAAATAATAAATTTTTCTTTTAAAATATTTGTTCCTATTAAAATGAGACGAAGATAACTACCTGAAGAGTTCTTGTCTCTGTCGAACATCCTCTTTATTCATTGTTCAAAGTAATCGATGAGTGTAGGGGAGTGACATGCACAATACACCCAGATGCTCAAGTTATTTTTTTATGTAGTCCTTTATTAATTCAATAACGAATAAAAGTGAGTTTACTTTCATATTAGATCTCTATTTAGAGTTTATAAGATTTTAAGTAATGAATTTACCTCTTAAAATAATCATTAATATAAATAGTAATTGTTATGATATTAATTACATATTAACTTTGCTTAATGATTTTCGGAACGGAGCGAATATCTTCTCATATCAACTGTTCGGTCCTCTTCTTATAATTTGTCGGGAGGCAGTAACAATATTATATGGATAGCTTTAGATAAAAGGCCTACGAAAAGAGGAATTAAAACATATTTTTTTGAAAAATTATCCCAATTTTTCTTAGTGGTGTACTTTTAAAGTTTGCCAACATTTTTTTAATGGTGAATTTTTAATCTGTATATTAAATCTATCATATTTAATTTAACCCTAGAAAAACTAAAATTTTTCTGATATAAACTAAACCTATAGTGAATTTCACAAGTTGAAACTAATTTTAATATTTCTAAATCTATTATTTTATTTTTATTTAATGATAAAATAAGCATCCTTTTTATAATAAGTAATTTTATAACTATTTGATATATTTTAAAATACTTAAATTGTTAATTATGTTCAATTTTTTTAACAGATATAATTTCCTTTTTACTTTTAAATCTTAGTTAAATTCTCATATTAATTTATTTAAATTTAAATTATATATATATATATATATATATATATATATATATATATATATATATTATATCAATTCACCATAAAATTAGTGGATACTTTTAATTAATATTATACCAAAGGAAAATAAACTACAAGTACTTTTTCGCTCACAAGTTTAAATATTTTTTTATTGTATATTTATATCTAACTTTTAATTATTTCCATTCAAATGAAATCAATAAAGTGATACTATAGTAATAAAAATATCCCCGTGCGTGTAATATCCTAAAAAAATCATAAAATATATAATTTAAAAGAAGACTTGTATAAAAACATTATTTAAAAATATTACTTAAACATTTCTCTACTATCTTTTGAGACAAATATTTTTGAAATCTTTCTATGGTTTGTTTGTATTAGAGACGTCTATACTCGTTATTTTATGGATGTTACTTATAGATAAATCATTAATCATTTTTTGTTGGCTTAGTTGAAACAAGCCTCTGAAATTCAGATATCCAAATTTCAAATGCCACAATCATTCTGTTATATTCTCTAACACGATAAAATAATGATGTTTAACAACATTCATCACCACATGAAATATCCTATTTTAGGATAGATGCACCTGGATAATGAGTCTCCTATATATTGTGATCAAATCTATGTTGAGGCAATTATCCTTCATTTTCATCACAAACTCTTTCTAGAGTACTTGGCCTAGACAGAGCAAGTTTGTCTTCAACCTTGACACATACGACACTTATTCAATCACAACCTCTCTATCATCACTATCTCTCAAGCCTACCCTTCTAGAACCTTCTACTATTCGACCCATATCGTCAACATATTTGATCTATCGTGGACAACTTCCTTCATTTTTACAATTCCTTCTTTCCTTCCAATCATATGCATTGAACAACCTGAGTCCAGGTACCAAACTACATCTTTCGACTGATTTTCATTTATGCTAGCCATCAAAATCATGACTTCTGGATCTGACATATCATTATGTGTCGAATGAGCTTTGTTTTTGGCTCCATCTTCTTTCCAACATTCTTTGGCAAAATGGGCAAATTTCTGGCAATTATAGCACCTTATCTTCTTATCAACTTTCATTCATTTTCTTCATCAGAATTAGCGCAAGACTTGTGATTCTTGTGGTTGATGGGACCACTAAAATCTTCACTATGTTTTTCTTATGATTCCTTGTGTTCGATATTACTTTTGTGATCCTTCTTGGACCCTTTCTAGCTTTTTTATTGGGATCGAGCCTGAAGCGTTTGTTCTTGACATTGTCTGCGCTCGTTGATACGGTATTCATGTGTCTCCAACAAATGTTATATTTCCTTAATCTCCATGGTCTCCAAATCACGTGTTTCTTCAATAGCTACAATCACATGATCAAATCTTGGTGGCAGTGTTCTCAAAATCATATCCACCATATATTAGTTTGAAATACTATTCTCGCATGTTCGCATAGTATTGACATGTTCTTACACTTTGTAAAAATATTCTGTCACGATTTCATTCTCATTTGTGGTCAAGATATCAAACTACTTTCGTAGAGTGTGCAACCTCACTTTCTTATTTTTGCCATTATCCCCATACATTTTTATCAATATCTCCCTAACTTCTTTAGTGGGGGTTGCCTTTGAGATTTTGTTGAAAATCTTTGAACTTACACATTGATAGATAAGGAACCATGTCATATTATCAAAGTTTTGATTTATTTTCTCTTCATCAATGACATTTAAACTTAACTCTGTCAGTCCTTCAATTATAATTTTTGCACCATCTTAAAAGTCAAATATGTCTTGCATCTTGATACATTAATCATCAAACATCTTGCCAAGTGGTTCATGTATCATTCCTTCTAACCCACATAAGAGTGATACCACATTTTGTACTCTTGATACCACATAAGAGTAATAGAGAAAGAGAGAAAATAGAAACAACAATAACAAACACTATGGCCAGTATTATATTTTATATATAAAATAAAATTTAACATGATTTTATAAAACACTGAAACACTAACAAAAGAAAAAGTAAATAAATAAAAACTTAATTTATTTAAAAATTTAATCGGATAAAAATACTTTTTAACTAATTATGTAAAGGTGTGATCAAACATTAAAATTTTTAAAAAGATAAGAGAATTGAAATCACAAATTTAAAGACAAAGGGAAGGTGAAAAAGAAAGTGGTAGAGGACAACTCAACATGAACATCTACATCTACTGCTTCCAAATTTAAAATTATCTTTTACTGTACGCTTCTTTAGACTATTTACTGATCAAACAACTCAACATGAACATCTACATCTACTGCTTCCAAAACTTTGCATCTTAGCTATTATATCTGAAGAGCATGTTGCCAGCTATTAGAAAAATTCTTCACGAATAAATATCAAGCAAATACGTAACTCTTAATTCTCTTCTTAAAAACATTGACAAGGACAACCCAAGTTATAATAGTACAAATTTCTTACTCCAATCCTTATCCTCAATTGTTAAGGAATAATGTGTTTATTTCTTTTGGTAGTAAAGAAATAAGTAAGGTGGATGTTTGATTAGAGATGTTGTTTTCTGTGAAAGGAATCGTGGGTGGTGAAAACTAGCCACTCTTTAAGACTTTGAAGAAAATATTCCCACCGTGATTAAGGCTGCCCACTACCTATTTGTGATTTGTTTCCTACCAACTTTAAGTTATATCTATGTTAGTCACTCCCTTCCTTTTCTCATCGATTCATTCGCTTCTAAAATTGACAATCATAACTGAATGTGTGAATGTTTTCTAAATTATTACATTACCCTTTTCTTCTATTTGGACTCATTTCACTATAAAAAAATCATCCTCATTTTTATGTTTAAATTAGACGAGTATAAAATTTGTTTCATCACCATCTTTACCTAGTAACAAGGTTATTACTATCCGTGTTTATAGAAGTTTTTTTTTTTTTTTTTTTTTTTTTTTTTTTTTTTTTTTATGGTTTCAATATCAATTAATTATTTTTTATAAAACAATAAAATATTTAAATGAGATTATATGGTGTTTCCAATATCAAATATTTATACAAAAATTATAATTATAATTGTATATATTTTAAATTAGAATACTAAATAAAATTTTATGAAAACCAAAATATTTATTATATTTACAAACAAAGTTAATAAAATTTAAAAGTGATTTTAAAAAATTGTAAAAAAAATCGATATTTAAATTGAAAAAAAAATTTAGAAAAAAACAACACTTGGGATCTTGTGTTCTTACCAAGAGGGAAGAAAACCGTGGGCTGCAAATGGTTATTTATAATTAAGCATAAAGCTTATGGAACTATTGAGAGGTATAAAGCACGACTTTTGGCTAAAGGTTACACTCAGTATTATGGTGCAGATTACCAAGAGACGTTTGCACTGGTAGCCAAGCTCAATACTGTGGGAATACTTCTGTCCCTAGCAGCAAACAAAGATTGGTCTCTTCTACAGTTTGATGTGAAAAATGCTTTCCTACATGGAGAAATTTCAGAAGAAATTTATATGGATTCTCCACCAGGCATGATAGATTCAATTGGAATGAAGGTTTGCAAATTAAGGCTCTATATGGATTAAAACAATCCCCAAGAGCATGGTTTGGAAGGTTTACTAAGTCTACAAAGGCTTTTGGCTATAGAGCAAGTAACTATGGTCACACTTTATTTTTGAAGAGAAGAAAAGAAAAAAATTACAACTTTGATTATATATGTAGATGACATGATTGTTACACGAAATAACCAAGATGAGATTTCTAGTTTACAACAATACCTTGCATCTGAATTTGAGATGAAACAATTTGGAGACCTCAAATATTTTTTGGGTATTAAAGTAGTTATATCAAAACATGGTATTTTTCTATGTCAAAGAAAATATACTATTGATTTACTATGGGAAACTGGGCTGCTTGGGAGTAAACCAGCTGATACACCAATTGAACAAAATAACAAGCTCTTTCAATGCTCAAATTTAGTAAGCATAGACAGAGGAAGATACCAAAGACTGGTTAGAAAATTAATATATTTGTGTCATACACGTCCTGATATCACCTATGCAGTGAATGTTTTCAGTCAATTTATGCATGACCCACGAAAGCTTCATATGGATGCTGTTGAGAGGATTTTGAGATATTTGAAGTCTGCACCTAGAAAAGGAATTTTGTTCTCAAATCATGGAAACTTAAAGGTAGAAGGGTACACTGATATAGATTGGGCAAGTTCAAAAGATGATAGAAGATCTACCTTTGAATATTTTACTTTTGTAGGAGGAAATCTTATAACTTGGAGGAGTAAAAAACAGCCTGTAGTAGCAAGATCTAGTTCTGAAGCAGAATTCAGATGCATGACACTAGGTGTATGTGAACTTTTGTGGATTAAAGATGTGCTATCAAGATTTGAGATTTAAACCAAATGAAGCTATGAGTTTGTACTGTGACAATACTTCGGCTATTGCAATTGCTCATAATCCTGTGCAACATGATAGAACAAAGCATGTGGAGATTGATAGACATTTCATTAAAGAGAATATTGAAGCTAAAATAATTTTCTTTCCTTTGGTAAGATTAGAGTTGCAGTTGGCTGATGTTCTCACCAAAGGAGTGTCAAGAAGATTGTTTAATGAATCTCTATTCAAGTTGGGAATGGGGGGTGTTAAGATATGCCAAATATTCTATTAAAGGATATTAGGCAATCAAATATTATGTTAGTTATATTTTAGATATTATTATAATTTGTGCAGATTTGTGCACCTGTCATTCCTTTAATAGATGAAAAATATAGGATCCTTGTGTATGTATATATATATATATATATATATATATATATATATATATATATATATATATATATATATATATATATATATATGGTACTCTATTCCTTGAAATAATACATCAGAATTATTCTTTAAACTTTTTAACAAATTTATATTTCACGAAACATAGACAAACTACTATTTATGTTGTAAAAAAAGTCTAAATAAATACATGAATGTAAAATATTAAATCACTTATATTGTTCTCTATGAATGAAAATTAAATTAACTAACTTATTAGCTCAACAATTTCCTTCATGAAAAACGTGACAAACTTTGAATAACGTATACGTACAAAAATATAAGCACTAATGTCATCTTCTTCTAAGACTCCAAGAAACCACTTGTTAATCCTAAAAACTATGACAAAATGAAGAATAATCACTTCCAACCAAAGCTTCTAGAAGTTCTCCCTCCAAGCATTATACAAAGTATAAATGATCTTATAAATGATCTTATAAACTCAATATAAATAAAAGTATATACCTGTAAAAAGAAAATACAAATTAAATTCTGAAATCTAATATGACTTCTGATTCTCCAAAGTATCCAAATATTTATAGTAATGATAATCACTTTGAGCAAATGATTGTAAGGATATTTATAAATTAAATAATCAAATCTAAAAAAAATTACATATAACAACAAAACAATGAAAGAAGCAATGAGAGAAAAAACTTAAACAATAACTAACAATAATATTTCTTGAAAACCATTCAAAAAGATAATGCTAGCAAATATATGAATTTGGACTTCTTCATATTATTCCGGTCAATACCAGCTTAATATAGTTAGCTTATGCAAAATCTCTGTAATTTGTAAAACTATTATATGAACTAAAAATAAAAACAAAATGAGACAGATATAATCCCCGTAATTAACTGAACGAACAAGTGGAAATTATCATATTTACCATGCCTAACTTCAATTCATAAATAAATTTCGTCCTACATGTGTCTTCAAATCCATTAGATTGAGGACTAATAGTGCTCAAAGTATTATAAATGTAACTGATATTTTGCTTATTTTAAAATTTATATTTTAGATTTGAATTTTTAAACAAATGTAGAATATACTGAGAAAAAAAAATAGTTTTCACTTGAATAAAAAATATTTTAATATAAATTCAATTAATACCAAAATAAGAGTTCAATTTTAATATTTAGTCTATGTAATTTTTTATATTATTAATTAATTAAACATTATATAATTTATAAAATAATTATTTAAAAAGTACAAATTTTTATCATATCTTTTTCCTTCATGACTTTTGTCTAACCCAATAGATAAGAGACGAATGTCATTAATTAATAATGATTAGTTTTTGCAAGGCGGTCTAAAATATTTTCTATTATTGGAATCATTCTTATAATGAGTGAACATCTAAACATAACCCGCCGCAAGATAAAAACTTTTTATATATGACAAGTAGTTGATAATGTATACATCCTTTGTGTATTTAGTGTATTCTAGTTAAAATATGGAAGAAAATTTGATAAGCAAGTAAATATATTTATTAAAAAAAAAAGTAAAACTATTTGATAAACACGAGCCCTTTATCTTAACATATAATGTAATTAAAACTATAGGTAAATATCGAAAAGTTGTCATGGATTATTACTACGAGTATTATAGGTTGGATAAAATTTTCCTTTTATATTAAAAATATATAGGTTTATTCTACAAAGTTTAACAATTAGTGTTAATTGATCCTATATGATATATTAAATGTTTATAATATATATACTCAAGACACTCATTATTAAATTCTAATACATATATATACAATATAATTTTTACAAATGACTCATTATCCAATATAAGTTTTGCGAATTGTTTTTTGAAATTAATTTGTTTTCAAACAAATAATTTTCAGCAACAATAACTTGAAGAAAAAGTAGTACGATGGTTATATATTTGTTTGTGTTTTCATCGTGGGTTCTATACACTATAATTTTCAGCAACAATAACTTCCAATATAATTATATAATTTTCTTTTTTATTGTAAAAAGCTACCATACGATCAATTATAGCATGTTGTGACTACTACATGATATAATGTTGTTTGATACAATGAGATATTAGGACAAACCTTATCCCTCAACACATTGGTATGATTTTTTAAATATTAACAAGAGATAAGTGAAAAGAAGAAGAAAATGAAGAGATAGAAGAGGAGGAGGTTAGAGTCGGTGACAACAGGAGATATACGATGACAATGATGGTTTGGTAATGACATATAATGATGTAGAAGTGCGACAACGATATGATTCTTAGAGTTAGAGGATGCAGGGAAGGAAGAGGAAGAGAAAAAGGAGAAGGAGAAGAATGAGTCAGAGATGACAGTTGTTGATGAGGCGATGATGACAATGGTGGTAGAGGCGGGACAAGAAGGAGAACAAGAATAAAAAAAAAAGAAAGATAGAGAGGAAGAGGAAGAGAAAGAGAAGGATGAATAGAAGGTGATAACGATTGAAGCAACAATGAAACTGCTAAAGTGGTGGGGATGACAACGACAATGAAGACGCGAGTAGGAGGAAAAAAAAAGAAGAAAGAAAAAGAAAAAATGGATGGAGATAAAAAAAACTAAATTTATAATTTTTACTGACAAATCACATACCATAATTATGGATATATGTTAATCAAAGAATACTTACCAATGAATTTGTTGTCATTAATAATTACTGGTGAATCACGAGATTCATTTTTAAAATTTATCAACGACTATTTTTCTTAAGAAATTTTTAATCACCGATAATTAATCAATAAAATCAAATTATCAATAAATTTTTGCTATTATTGATGTCCATCAATAATACGTAATGTTTTTTTTTTTGTAATATTATAATGAAAAGGAAAAAAATTTGAAATATCAATATCATAATAGTATCAATGGTAAATATGGTTAGAAGTTATTAATAGTAATTTTTTAATAAAAAAAAATAGAACCCCTATCCCACGTATAATATATAATAGTAGAACCCCTAACCCACATAAAATTTTTAAGTTTTTGTGACATTCATTATTACAAGATGACTCACGTAAAATTTTACTATTGCTGGTTTTGACTTTCCTTTATATTCACGAATGTGTTATGATGAAGTATTGACTGAAAAATCGATATATTTCGTATCTTACATTTCTTTTTCTTTCTTTCTTTTTTCTCCTTAAATTTGTATTCAAATTTAAATACTCATAAAATATCTACCTATCTTTCTTGTTTTGTTATGAGTCTCTTACGGAGTTTTAATGATTCATACTATTTTTCTATGTCTTTTCTTTAGATCTGGAGGCTGTCGAGTATATTGTTCTTGAAGCTTTGATATGTTTCTATTTTGAGTGGTGCCTAGCAATTGCTGGATTTTGTATGATACAACTAAGTATATAGGGATAGGATTCCCCTGTTCTTTCATATGTTAGCTGGTCCATATTCAGAGTTACCGATTCATATAAAACTACCATATTGTTGTAAAATCTCTATCGAATTTCTGATCATTCTTTTCTTTGATTTAGTAATGCACGAGTGAACTATTATATATCAATCAGCCTTGCACGAGAAAAGAGAAGAGAAGAGAAGGGAGGAAGATTTTTATTTGATTTATTAGTTAATTGAGGAAGTGATGGAACAAGAAGAAAAAAGAAAGGGTTTGTAAGGATAGTATGTTATTATTGTTGATGGCAAAATACATATTCCATTCGATTTCCTTGTAGGTAAAGAAACCAAGATTCGTGAAGACTGCGGCCCTTTGAATTTTTTAAAAATAAACTGGAAACCACGAATTGAGGATTCTGGTTATCTTGAGCTTTGATGCAGCATTCTGTCGTCCATCAATTGCGAAAAGTGAAGAAAAGAATAAATGAGGGCACACACACACCTCCCACACCCTTTCCATCTCCCTCCACTGATCTGTCCACGCTTACACCGGTCAATTCTGCTACAATTCCCACCCCTTATAAATTGTTTTCCTAGCGACAGAAAGTTTACAGAAACAGAATCTTCTTACCTTTCCTTTTAAGTGCAATTTGTGAGGATGTTAACCAAGTCCAAAGACTCCGCTGCTAATCACCTTAGGGTGTTGATTCCACTCCCACTTATGTCTTTCCACGCTAAATAAGTGCACCAGAAACTTGGGAGACTGATTCCACTCTCATTATTTCCAACCCCGTAGGAGCTCACTCACATATGCCAAAGTCAAATTTTGGACCCTCTCTCGGGTGCTGCATAGCGATCACTGCGTCTGATTATTATTACCAGTCAACAACTCCCTCCCATAGGTCCCACACTCAAAATCCCTTCACCGTTCATTTCTCCCTTCTTTCCTCCTTCCCACTTAATATGTAAACCCCCTTCCCTTCACTTCTCCAGATGCCATACCACACCAATTTTTTCATCTCCACTTCAATAAGCACTTCAAGGTTCAAACCTTGAAGCCCATCTCTACAATGAGGCTCTCTGTTTTATTCTTACTGTTCCTCACCGCTCTCGCTGTCACTTCCCCAACCCATGTACACTCCAGACCCCTTCCTCCCTCACCACCTCCCACCGCCCCTCTCAAACTGCTTCCATTTCTCATCACCTTAGTCATCACTGACAAGCCCCACACCGACAGGCTTTTGACTGAGAACCAATTCCAAACCATGTCATCCGGACCAAGCAGAAGAGGTTCCGGTCACTAGTTCCATGCTCCGCTCCATCACTATCACTGCTCTTTCATTGCCTTACCACGCTCTGTTGCTTCGATTCACATCATAGGCCATCTTTGTACATGAACTATCTCTCTCTCTCTATATATATATGGAATGTGTAACTTCTGTCTATAAGGTATTTATGGGTTGATTTTTTAGAAGAACAAAATTATATTAGGAAAGAGATTCGAATTTCGCACATTGTATGACAATTTCAAAGCTTGTTGTAACATGAACATATAGTTCTTGGATTGATAGAAGGGAAGAGTTTATTGAATGTTAAAGCTCTCAATCAAGATCCAGTTTTTTCTTATTCGAAGGATCGTTCTTTTTTACCGAGTAAGAAGTCAAGGTGTGTGAATTTCATTATATATTTGACAGTGTGAAAATTCTGATATAATTAACGTAAAAGCAACCGATAATTGCTCTGGCGAGGCATCACGCGGATTCAAACATATGGGTAATTTGCTATGGATGGTAGATATTGGTGTTGTAGGTGCCATCAGTACCATCACATAACAGTAACGAGATTTTTTTAGCGAAAATTTTCATGCCATTAGGTAAGGATTATGAGTTCTGGTGTGGTGTGGTGCATGCAGTAAAATCAAATCAGCATGAAAACTAAACAAAGCGCCAAAACCTATCAAAATCAAATGGGTGGTTTCCTTTGTTGAGGAAAAGAAAGTTACAGCACTTGTACTTGGTCACCAAACTATGACATGGTAGTTGACTAGATTTTGAGAGATCCAACCTTCAGCTTGCAGGTCAATATAATGGACTTTTATTCCTCCCTCAATCTGTCCCCGCTAAAGAATTTTGAATTTAATAATAATTAAGACTTTCCAGTGCAACTTTGACACCATAGTAAAACTTAGACCCTCTTTACTTGAATTCATCCACTTTTTCATCATACTTTTTGTTCCGGAAATTCAATCGCTCTAATATTTATGCATTAAAAAGTCTAGTTTTATGATCACATAGTCTATTTTCTTCTTATCTTTGCTTAACTGCAATTCCAAATTGCAAACAAGAAACAACTATACAAAAAATGGGAAGCAGAGGGAGATGCTAACTCTAAATTCTTCCAATCATATATCATATAGAGATCACTCAAGAACAATATCAAAGGGTTGGAAATATTAGGACAGTGTGAGGAACCTGCATTTGTAAAAGAAGCATTAAGAGAGTTTCATGCAAAGATATTGGAGTTAGGCTAGATAATATTCATTTCCAACGGAGGAAGATAATAATAATACGTTAATTAATGGGTTTGACAAAAATGAAACTAAAGAAGCAATATGGGAATGTGGTAGCAATAAAAGTCCTCGCCTAGATGAATTCAACTTCAGCTTTATCCAGAAATTTTGGGATATTATAGATAAGGAATCATACAAGTTGTTCAAGATTTCTACAGAAATGGCACTATACCAAAGGGATGCAATTCATCTTTCATCACCTTAGTCCTTAAATGAGAATCCTATTGGCTTAAATGAGACCAATTTCTGTAGTAGATAATATAAAAAATCTTATAGGTTGAAGAAAGTCATACATCAAATAATTGATGAGTCTCGATATGCACTTATATCAGGGAGAGGATTGTTTGACAACATACTTAGAACTAGTGAGATGGTGGAAGAGAAAAAGAAAGAAAGAAAAGTGGCGTAATAGTGAAAATATTAGATTATGAGAAGGCATATGGGATTTTCTCTATTATATGATGCGGGTGTTAGGTTTATGTAAAGAGTGGATAGGATTATGAAGTGTTTACTGTCAGCCTCTATCTTAGTCTTGGTAATGCTAGTCTAACCAAAGAATTTAATTTAACAAGAGGATTGACTCAAGGTGACCCTATATATATCTAGCACATTCTTATTATTAACAGTGACACATGGTTTATTTGGAATGGTAAATCAGGTAACTAGAATACAAACTTATACAGTAATAGAACTAAGGAACAATAAAATTAAGGTTAATTTACTACAATTTGCAGATGATACTCTATTTTTGTGTGAAATGAATAATCAGAATATTTTGGCACTAAAAAGCATGCTTAGATGCTTTGAGATGGTTTCAGGATTCAGGGTTAACTTCCACAAAAGTAAAATTGGAGTCTTTGATGTAGAAAATAAAAAGTGTTCTCTAATATTCTGAATTATAGTATTATGGAAGTTCCATTTAAGTATTTAGGGATGATAGTGGGGTAATCCAACAAAATAAGTCTTTTGGCAACCAATGATCAACAAAATTCAAAAGAAGTTGTCCAAATGGAAGGGTATGACCTTATCATTTGTAAGACGAATATGTGTTATAAAATTTGTGATCAGAGCCCTACCACTTTACTATTTCTCCTTTTATTAAGCTCGAAAAGGAGTGTGCAAGTCTATCAAGGAATTACAGAGATACTTTATGTGGGGATGGGAAAACTAAGGTAGGAAAAAATTTTGGGTAAAATGGGAGGATTCATGTAAATGAAAAATGAAAAATGAAAAATGAGATGGAGTTGTTCAATAAAGCTTTGTTAGCGAAATGGAAATAGAGACTAGGTAAGGAAGAAGATGGTCTTTGAAAAGAAATTCTGGAATCAAAATATGGAGCTTAGAAAGGCCTTATTAGAAAGAGTAAACATCAAAATAGATTAACATGTAAACATCAAAGTAGGTCAACATGGTGGAAATACTTAAAAGAGGGGAAAAAGGGAGATGGTTTGACCAAAATATAGAGGGAAAAGTAGGTCTAGGGTCCAAGATAAAATTTTGAAAAGATGAGTAAGGTACATATATTATCAAATTTGGATATGAAAAAATGCAATGTTTTGGAGAAAATTCTCATTTGTACAAAATGTTATGGAGTGTAAGGGTAACTCCCTTAACATAAATTTCTGTTTGGAGAGAAATCATGAATAATGTATCAACAATAACAAATCTTAGGAGGAGAGGAGTATAATTAAGTGATGTATCATGTATTGTATGGGTTGGAAGAAGAGATTAATATACACATTTATTTCTCACTTATAATATAGTATAAAATTTTTGGAACATATATAGCAAATGGATAGAAGTGAACATCTTTTTTATTTGTTAACCCTTAATAGTAAAATAAATAAGTTATAGAAAGATGTGTGGATTACAATTATACAGAATATATGTGATAATAGAAATAATAGTGTTTAAATAAAGGAAAGTGGATACGAATGAGATATTTACTTTTGGCACAACTAAATGTTTGGACATGGATAAAACATAAAATTAATAGTGTTAATTTTTCCTATTTTGATTGAATTCTTTGTCCAATTCAATGCATTGAATCTGTCACATAAAAATATAACTTCAATCATACATTAGGGATTGAATAGGAAACACAAATCCTCGTTAGTAAGCATGAAAATGAAAGTAAATTCTTTTTCTCTACTGTCTAACCTGTCCAAACTTTTATTATGGAGTTATGTTTGCGTTTTGAAATAAATTCAAGATGATTATGACCAAAACAAATTGAATAATATGAAATGCAACATACAAATAACATGGTCCAACAATAACATACAAATAACAAAGAAGTGTAGTCAAGCAATAGCATGATCCTTTCATGGAAGCAATAATCGGAGGAGCAAAAGTTATAAACAATTATGATAAGTATTACAAGTTGATCTACATCAAGCACACAAATGTAATAATTGATTTTTGATGTAACTATGACCACTCGACATTACACTAACCGGAATATATATCTACTCTGTTTTGGTAACTTATATACATTTAAGTAACTTGTAAGTTTTAAGACTATATACAGGACAATTTTGAAATGACAATAAAGTTTCATTGAACACGTGTTCAAACCTATATTTAGATGTTTCATAATAGGATAATGATATTTAGACAACATTTTTTTAACAACATTTAAACATTGATTATGTGTCAATCTGCTATTAGTCAAAAATTATTACTCATATATTAAATATTAAATAGTATTATGAAGGATAATGATATTTAGACTAACATTTTTTTGACAATATTTATACCACAATAATGTTTATGATTATTATTATTGATTGTGGAGTAATTTTTGACCAATGTTGTCAAAAAAATGTTGTCTAAATATCATTATCCAAATATTAAATAGTATTATGAAGGATAATGATATTTAGACAACATTCTTTTTTACAACATTTAAACATTGATTATGTGTCAATCTGATTAGTCAAAATTATAATCTGTGATTGGTTAAAAGAAAAAACCCATAAACCCTTACTCACTTCTCTCATCCCTTTTAATCCTTTTTCTTTCATTTCTCTCATTCTAGCCTTTTCTCTGTCGTCGTCATCCCTACTGTAGTCCCAATTAAAAAAATCAGAAACACATGCTAACCTTAATTCACCTTGCTCACTTATCTAATTTGACTTTTTATTGGAGGGTTGTGTTATATATTTTTCCTTCTTATTATTATTAAATTTCATTTATAAATTAAGTCACGGTAAATGGTGTTTTTTTTTTTAATTTTGAGAATGAAAATTATTATAATACACTTAACCTTAAAACTTAGAATTCATGATATATAAATGATAACAAAGATATTTTTATCTACTAAAATCCAGTATATATTACTAAAATGTACCAACTAAAAAACAGTGTACTCACGTTAGCAATATATATATATATATAAACACCAGGATACTTCTATCCATATATAGAAAAAAATAAATATATTAAGGAAAAATTTAATTTGACATGAATGTTATCATTTCATACAACTTTTAATAATATATATAATATATATTATGATTTTAATTATAATCAAAATATTATTATTTTACTGTATCAAATGAATGTAATTTGTTGTTTTTGCTATCTCAAAGTATCGTTACTTTATGATATTTTTTTAACAACATTTTAACATTGATTACGTGTCAATATGTGATTGGTCAAAAATTACTCCATAATAATGTTTATAATTATTATTATTATTGATTGTGGAGTAATTTTTGACCAATCACAAATTGACACATAATCAATATTCAAATATTATAAAAAAATGTTGTTTAAATATCATTATCCTTTATTATATCAATGACCAATGAGTCAAATAAGTTTTTATATAAGTTGGGTTACCATCGGTACACCGAACCATTTATAATTGTATAGAAATTAACTATATTTCATAAGGACGTGTATTAGTTAACATAAGAGAAAAAGATGCATAATTATTTATTTATAAACTTAAATACACAATAGATTATGCACTTAACATGTTATTAAATCTAACATGTTAATCTAAACCAAAAAATTATCATAAATATTTTAGAATAAATAAATATAATGCATTTAAATAAATTATATATATATATATATATATATATATTGATTTAAATTGATCACAAAACTTTTAATCACTTTATATTATATTTTATTTTAATTGAAATAAAGTTAATTTTATTTAAATATTAATTTGATATTAGTAATTTTATTTTCTTTCTTGTAAAATAAATATTAACAAAATAAACTAAAACTATATTCAAAATTTAATTATTCTTTAAACCTATGTATTTTATAGTGTTGTTCACATAAAGTTGAAATATTATTTTTAATTTTATAAATTTATTGCACTATAATTAATTATTTATAAAGTTTAATTTATATCCGTTTTTATTAGAATGAAACAAGGGTACTTATGTGATGTATTATAATATCCATTGTTTTTCTTTCACATCAATTAAGTTTAATATACACGTGAATAAACAATATGTTTATTTGGTGAATGTGGTTGAAATGTTAATTTAGAATTTATCCATCTCCACATAATTAGCCGTAGATTGCTTAGCATGGCTACATTCTTCTCTTGCATCAGAACAATCTACTTTAGCTGGGTCAGAGGACAACTGAAAAAGCAACTCAATTTAGATTTGACACAAAATACTTCTAACATGTGTCTAACTTTTAGACAGTTTTAATAAAACACCATAATACATTTCTAATATATATCAGCTTGCACGGAGAACATATCTTTTCCATTTACACGGAGACGAGGGATTCACAACAATATTCTTTATACGGACTCCAGTAATTAAGAGACGTTATTAAAATTTCTGATTATATCTTTGAGATTAAATGGTATAAAGACACATTTTTATATTCATTTTATATGTATAAAGGTAAATAGTAATAAAAATATAAATTTTTGTATTTTGTCAATAAAAAGTAAAAAGTAAAAAAATTAATATTAAATAAATATAAAAATTTTAAATGTGTCAAAATAATCATTTTATTTTACCAGACTAAACCTCTCACTTACCCCCTTCACCTATTTCATCATTTTTATAATATTAGCAATATATATATATATATATATATATATAAAACGTGCTTACGCTGTTTTTTTATATGGTACATTTTAAAGATGTATATTGAGTTTTAGTAGATAAAAATATTTTTATATATAATGGATAATGTATTTCATCGTTATCCTATATTAAAATGCGACTTAAATTTCATAACTTTCTAATAACATTTCACCGAAATTAATCCATGAGCCAAAAGTTGGGAAATGATAATGACATAAACATATAAAATAAAAGGAGTAAAATGTCAATTAAATCATTATTCCTTAATTGTATTTATGAAATTAAGCGGATTATTTTGCTTTTATTTATTTATTATTTTTAAGTTAAGAAAATATTATTTTTTTCTAATAATTGCATATTTATTTTTACTTTTAATTCATTTATTTATTAAAATAAAATAATTTATTTATTACAGAATTTGCAAAGACCCAAAAAAAAACCCTTAATAAATATATAAGTGCGACAAAAATTTACCTCCGTCAAAATTAGACTGGTCTTATGAGTTATTAAATTTTCAAGCAATTTGAAGTTACATTACTTGATCTAGTCAACAATTTAACTTTTTTGATTTAAACTTATAAATTATTATGATAAAAAACTAACTAGATTAAATAATAAAAGTCTTATTTAATTTTTTTTTTGAAATTTAGGATTGAAGAACTTGCTTTCGTAGTGGTGTGATACAAAAGGTGGTATATTTAGAGATTTAAAAAAATATATAAATGGCTTAAAATTTTCGCTCTGTACAACGAGTCGAGTTGAGTATGAATAGTATCTATTCTGATCCGAAAATTAAAACTTCACCCGTAATTCGTTCGCTTCAATATCCATTTAAAAAAATCACAAATATTTTAAAACCTATGAATACTTGCAAATATTAAAAATATATATTTTATACATTTTTAAAATAAAATTACAAAAAAATATATAAAAATTTAATATAAATGAAATAAAATAAAATTAAAATTTGATTTTAATTAAATTTAATCTAAAAAATATAAATTATTTTTATTTGAAATATAAATTAAATTATCATTTTTATTTTTGCGGGTAACGAGTATCCGCAGGTCAAGTAGTATAATATCTACACCCAATCCGTTTATAAGCGGGTATTAAAATATCTCCTATCTGTGACCCGCGGATAATAAATACCTATGGATACCAACTATCTGTTATAGATTTTATCCTCGAATATTCTCCAATGTAAATAATTTTGTCATCTATTGAATATAATATAGTGAAAAACTATATTTGGATTAATTTCCCTTGTGTTAAATACACACATAAGGCTCTCTATTTATAATAGAAGAAATATTTGCTAAATCCAAAATGCAAATATGAAATAATAACAAACTAACTAAAGATAAAAGATAAATATAAAATAAAGATAATATATCTAATACTCCCCCTGAAGCTAGTGCATAATATTGTATGTATCAAGCTTGTTACTAATATAATCCATAAAGAGTCTGTGAAAATATCTACTTCTACACTCAAGTGACACCAAATTGCTACTAATGATCTGTAAGAAGACATAGAAGACGAAATAACCATCTAGAACACTCCCCTTAAGCAAAAACTCTAGGAGGTTGCTCCATGTAAATCTCTTATTGTAAATCTCCTTTGAGGAATGTCGCAAGTGGATAAAGAGGTAATTATTGGAGAGCCACCATGGCTATAAATAAACTAACAAAAACCATCTTTTCCATGGAAAAAAAAACATATATGGACAAATCAAAAGCAATGGTGACAAAAGAGAGATCAGAAGAGACGATAGTGGAAGAAGCCATGGATGAACAGGAGAGAGAAACCATAAAAATCAAAGATTCTCCAATCAAGGCATCTGAAAAAGGAAAAAGAGTAATCTCGATGCTCTGAATAGCTACTAGACATACCATCATGCATGACAAAAAGGAGTAAATCCATAACTTGAAAAGGCGCTGAGAGCGCGTAGGAGCTTCGATGAAGACATCATTGATGACATGGTGGTCACTTGACTGAGACGATCAAAACCATGTGACGGTCGGTTGAAACTTGAACTCTGATAGTGGCAACTATAGACGACGGCACTGGTAGTAGCAGTAGATGGCACCACCGCCGACAACGGATGTAATGGCAGAGGCACCAATGAATGTAGTTGCACGATCCAACATCATCAGCTTTTGCAGCTCAGTTCTTGATCCTCTCAATGACTGTTTATATGTATACCTTGCTGTGTAAACTTGTTTTATTGTAATGACATTACAATCATTATTTTCTTTAAGAGTTAATAAAATATTTTTAGGTGTTACTTGAGTTTTAGTCATATCAATAAGTACGACTTGTTCAGTAGGATTTAACCTACCAACAAAAGGATGACTCACTAAAGTTTTTGCCAAATCGTGGTTGTGGTATTCATATATCACCTGCAATACCCATCCATCACATTACAAGATGACTTACCCTTTAACTTGAAAGGACACTCACATTTTTGGGTGTCGTATGTACTAGGTTGCACATCGGGTTTGTATTTTCTATATTAGCCACATCTTTCACATTCTAGTAGCACAAACGTCTTCCTTCCAGGTTTATCCGTAGCTTTATCCGATTTTATAGCCATCACAACAAGTTCTAGATCATATGCAATTCCTCTCACCCATTCAATTAAGTTTTCACGAGAGGAAAATATTTCATTTGTTGTGAAATGATTTGTCAAATCTCTCTCGATAACCTCATTTATAAAAGACGAAAAATCTGATAGCGTGCTAGAATTTATTTGAGAATCCATCCCAAAAAGATATTCTTCCATTTAGATTATAATCACCTATAACATAAAATTCATCCCTCAATATCCCTCAGTATCTTTTTGGGTTTATTGCATGGTCTTCCAAAGGCATAGTGGTTAAACAACACAAATATGCCTTGGAAATTTTATCAGATTCTAGTCTTCTATGTTGTAAAGCAGTAACAAAACCCGTGGATAGCTCCTTTAAGTTGGGAGTTACTACTGGCGAACCACTCTCAGACATCCACTCTTATAGAATATTGATAGGAAGACTTCTTTGTCTTACAACTACACGGCCAGACATAGCTTTTGTGGTGAATCAACTTAGTCAATTCTTATACGCCCCCACAGATCAACATCAAGCAGTTGCTCATAGAGTACTTCGTTATATTAAAGGCCCACTTAGGTGTGGCATTTTCTATCCATCATCTAACACTCACAAGCTCACCGCATACAGTGACTCTGACTGGGTTGGTTGCATTGACTCTAGAAAATCGATTACTGGTTATTATTTATACATTAGTTTCTCTTTAATCTCATGGCGATCCAAGAAGCAAACTATTGCAGCACGGTCCTCATGTGAAGCTGAGTATCGCGCACTTGCAGCAAAAGTGTGTGAAGTACAATGGATCTCTTATCTTCTACAAGATTTACAAGTTGGTGAGCCTTCTCATGTGTCACTTTTCCGTGACAACAACTCAGCAATTCATATTGCTCATAATCCCAGCTTCCATGAACGTACAAAACATATTGAGTTGGATTGTCACATTGTTCGGGAAAAACTCAACCAAGGCCTTATTCATCTTCTGTTTGTCCTTTCATCACAACAATTAACTGACATGTTGTAAAATGCTGACAGAATCACGAACAAATTTTCCTTAGGCGTGTAGAGTCACTGTCCTTAAGGACTTATCCACGGTGTGCGCAAGTCCCCCAGGATACTCAGAACTAGCAAGGGACTCTTAAAAGAGTATAAGACTAACCCAGAATATTTTAGAAGAGAGAAAAGAGCTAGACAATAAAACTCAGAAAAGAGAAGAATGATTTTTGGTGTGTCTTGGAATGAGGAGGAGCTCCCTATTTATAGAGCCAAGAAAGAATCAATTTAAATGAAAGAAATTAAAAATCATAATTGATTTAATAAAACCTGTTGGATTGAAAACGTTGCAATGCTTTAAAAGCAATTTGAACGTTGCTCTAAATAATTTTTCTGTTGCTCATTTAATGAAATTCAACGTTCATAAGCATTTCAAATTTTGCAATATTAATATTAATATAATATAACATTTATACAAAACCTCTACGCTTGCATATTTTATATCTATTTTTTCCAAACTGGAAATACTTAATATACATTCTTCAGTTTGAGGGGAGCTAATACACATCATATTAATCAAATTAGTTTCTAACTAATTTATATTTGTTATGATACTTGATTATCTTTATTTGTTGTTTATTCTATTTCCTTATTTTAAGGTTTGTTACTTCCTTTTATGTATATATGTAACCCTTTGCAAAGTTATTCAACGAATAAGATTAATCCTTTATCTTTTCTACTTTCAATTGTTAGTTTGTTAAACATTGTTTCAATACAGTTTTTCTCGCAATAACATATATAGAAAGACACAAGATCAAGTATTAGGCGATGTTAAATACTTGGCCAAAGGGACTATCCACACAAACCCAACATATAGGAATGCATAAACCCAACACGTACGCAGAATTTAGTGGGATTTCACCCCACTAATCTAACTTAGAAGTTAAGATCCAAGATCACCTAAAGCATTGTCTTTCAAGAACCAATATCTCTAGAGGGAATTAGACATATCTGTGGGATTATCATCATTTTAGAAGGTTTCACTTTAAACGCTGTTACTTAAAGTGACTGTTTTTTTGGCTAGAACAACCATGATATCCATTCTTTCAAGCCGATGCAGGAATGCTTTTTTAATACCATAATTACTGTCAAGGTTTTCTTTTCACATAAACAATTACCCATTTTTTATTCATTTTAATACCGGGAGGTATGTTCACTGGCTGCTAGGGCATCAGTGCCACTCTCTTCTTCCTGTACAAGCTGATTTAGATACCATTGAAACCAGAAAAGGGATGATGAAAAAAACGAAAGTATGTATTTAATATAGCATGGTTAGTGGCAGTCTATGGTATATCCACTAGTGCAAACAAGTGTTGTATGAAATGGAACTATTTATCAATAATTTATTGCCAGCATAGAATTGACTAATAATCAATGGTTTTACAATTGCTTTCATAAAGTTATTTAAACCACAATAGACTGACAACAAAAACTACTGAAAAAAAAAAAAGGACGAAAGGTTGAAAATTCTATCTTAAAAGCAGGTACATACTCAAGACATTTGGCAATAGATGTCTGCCTTGAAGTGCTCGATACTCTATCTAGCATCATCAATCTTCAACTGGGAGAAAACGGAATCCACAACACTATCGGATTCATCACCCCTCACAATGGTATCATCTGCTTCACTCAGTGTGGAGAGTGAAGGAAGACGCCGAACATTGGGCAATTGAAGTGATGCAGAAACACTACTAGAACTATCCTCATACGGCTCTCTCTGTGTTGCATTTGCACCTTTCTGAAGCTGCAGCGCATACTCCAGGTCCCACAACACATCGCCCATGGATGGCCTATCAGAACCATCTTCTTGCAAGCATTTTTCTATCGTCTCACTAAATTTTCTGAGTGAGTTTTGATCAATTTGGTCCTTGATGGAAGGATCGATGATCTCTTGGAGTATCCCCTTGTTTTTGCAAAGCAATCCCCATTCTGCCAAGTTGATCTGATCTCTTGGAAGAGATGGGTCAATCACTGCTCTTGCACACAACACTTCCAAAAGAACTACTCCAAATGAATAGACATCAGATTTTTCTGTCAGCTGTTGCGACCTAAAATACTCAGGATCAAGATACCCAAAAGTGCCTTTAACACCAGTGGTGACATGAGGCTGAGTATCAGCAGGACCTGACCTTGAAAGACCAAAATCAGCAACTTTAGCAACATGGTTCTCATCAAGCAATATGTTTGTGGACTTTACATCACGGTGAATGATTC
>NC_028357.1:28208908-28213057 GCF_000741045.1 Vigna radiata var. radiata
TGGAGGCGTACCAGGTAGGTCCCATTTTTATCGATGTCGAACTTATACCAAGAGTCCCTTCGAAAAATCCTTGCTGTTTGGTAAAGAGGAGAAGGAACCGATGACTGGTTCCTTTCTGTGTTACTGCTGCTAAAAGTGGCTTGAAGTGTTGATTCACCAACGTAGACCTTGCCACTTTCGGTGACACTGTCGTCTGACCCACAATTTATGAAGTACTTATCTGGGACGTTGTAGCCGAGTGAGGCGAACTGCAGTGACGAGAGCTGAAGAAGGAAAAGAAGTGGTATACAGCGAGAGTGTTGAATTATGTGGAGCTTAGGAATCTCCATGGAAATATGGTGATTGGGGCTTAGTATCTGCTATGATTATTGCATCTTTTGAAACTAGACTCTGTGTGGACTTCAATGAACACGGGACAGAAATGAAAGGAAGACTTCAGCACAGGTCAAGGCGTCAGCTTTGATTTTTCTTATTATATCCTCTTTTCCCTTTTTTTTAATGCTGAAGTGGATTTATCAACTACCGGAACTATTAGGGCCGTGAAAAAGAAGATTGAGAAGTATGGTTGACGTAGAGATGCTTGGTTTGAAACTTTCCATTACTTTTGTCTTTAAGCAATTGCCGAAGCGCGGATGTATGGATACTTACTACTGTTGTTGTAATAAATAATTAAATATTGCACTGCAGGAATGCTGCAAGGTAATAGAGTGCAAATATCTTTCCAATGGTCCACTGGCACCTATTTTGTCCTTGTTTTCTTGAATACATTATAAGTCTTAAATTCCAAAAGAAATGTCACTGTTAAGGTGTGAGAGTAAACAAGTAAACTAAAAAAAACGAAATAAAAGACGTGTTTATCTTATAAAACTATTTTTTTATTCATTAAAATATAATTGCACAAAAGATTAGCAAAAGGGAAAAATTTACATGGTTGATTTGCAAATTATTGTTTTCTATTTTTTATTAGGCTGACTGTATACATGCAGAAAAAGAGGAAGTATACATGATGCTAGGACCAACTGGACCGCCGCCTCATGTTTTGTTCAGCATATTTAGGAAAATATAATTTATTAATAATTTTTTCCATAAGTATAACGTTTGGTATACCAGCATGATTCGAATTTAATATCATATTGTTCCTTTGTCTTTTGTTTTATTTTGTTTTCTTATTATATTATCTTTGTTATTATTTACTATCGATTTGTTAGAAGTTATAAAAAGATATACTAACATGAGCTTCCTAACTCCTTTTTGTTAATGTAATTATATAAAAAAAATAACAATTGTAAAATAAATTAAAATGAAAATAAAATTGCATGGGGAGAGTGTGTTACGTTTTCTTTATTTGTTAACTCACTTCTTTTTTTCCTGAAACGAGTTATCCGTATGACCAAGTTAACGAATAAGTGGAGGCAAGATTCTCTTCACAGACAAAATTAAGAAAATTAGTAGCAAGAAAAGTAAAAGACTTTAAAAATTACATTAAAATATAGAATAATTCAGAATGAGATTCTAATATAGGGTTTTTGAACCAATCGGACTGCTCACTATGGATAAAACTGGATCAGCTTCATTTGATTAATTTTATAATAAGTCAAAAAATTATTAATTCGACTCAAATCACTGCATCAACTGAATAAATTGACTTATTAAATTAAAAAATAATAAAAATCAATAACATTTGTCATCGATAATTACACAACATCAAAGGTTTAATCTCTTGAATTCTGTATTTCATTTTCTTTAACATATGACACTAAAATCTCATTGAACAATGTTTTTGTACAAGTAAGAAATTTTCATTATAAAACATTCCTTTAACCTATGTAAAACCTTTCACTACCAATCTTATCTTAAATCTTTCTTTCTTTGCAGGCAGTATGCCTTCCTTGTTGAATACCTACTTCCAACCAATTTTTGATCTATTCATCCAAGTTTGATTCCTCTCAGACTCAAGTTCATAAAGACTAAGTCCATTTCCATGACACATTGACACTATTGACCTATTACTTTTTCTTTTGCCTCTTTGAAGCTTCTACATTCAAAACATTTTATCTCTCTCGTTGCATTAAAGGCCTAACAAATGAGATCAACATACCCAAACCATTTTTGTTGGTTTAATTGTCTTCCTCTCTCTATCATAAGTAAAATATAGTCAAAGTCTACTTGTCCCACCTTTTTTAGTCAAGGTTGATCCTTATGAATGATCCAATTCAAAACCGAGAAAATTCACCTCAACTTGAACTTTCTCTTTATTTTTTTTCTAAATTCTTTCATGTTTTTGTTATTCACGTTTCAACTAATGTAAGAGTAAAATGGGTCAACATGATTCAATTAGTTTGCTTACTCAAATTAATTTATAATAAATCTAGCTAAAATTGAATTAGTTTAACCTAATTCACTTTTTGGTAAGTCAAAAATTTTGTAACTTGGTTGATTCCCTGAAGATAGGTGGTTTAGGTGAATTGATTCAACTAAAAATATTTCATTCTTTTTATTTATTTTATATATTTATTGTAGTACAATCAAAGTGAATCGATATTCACTCATTATTTTTACAATAGTACAGTCAAAGTATTATAGTATAAACATACATAATTTCACAAACAAATAAATTAAGCATACAAAGTATATAAATATTCTTGATAACCATCGTAATTTTTAGAAATATTAAATTGTCAACCTTCCTAGTTACAAATAGTAAATAATAATAACAAAAACTTATGAAAAAAATAATGAAGGATTTACACGTTAAGTGAATAAAATAAATTTAATCCACGTTGAAAATAAAAAAACTAAATTTTTTAATCCAATTTGGCATAAATAATTGATAAGGTTCAAAGTTTTAACCCATTTTAATATCTTTAATATATGAATTCTCTCCTTATAAAACATCAAGTTTTTTCATGTTCCAACCTCCACAGCTTATATATACTTTCACTCTTTTGGTTTATCCTATAAAGATTCATTTTTCTATCCATGCTTCCAACTTTTGGTTAACACGTGTAAAAGTATGTTGAGCATCCTTTTCCACTCCACATTTTCATGTATATGTTTTAAAATTTAGAAGAGATGACGAATAATCATTCATCAAATAGACCATAGATTTTGTAGTTTTTTTTAATAAATATAATTTATTCTTATAAAATTAATTTTAAGGTAACTATTATTCTAATGAGATGAAATTAGTCATATCTCTAACTAACTAATATAGAATATCGAACAATATCAACTAATGCAAACATTAAAAAAGTGTTTTTATAAAATTATTTTATTTAATGGAAGATCTACCGTATCCAGGAGTGCAAAGTTCAACCAAATGTATAAAATGAAAGTATTTATCAATAATTTATTACGGCCACGGAAATTGACTAATAATAAGATGGTTTACAATTGCTTTGTTAACGTTATTTAAACAACAATAGACCGACAAAAAAAAAATTACAGAAAAGAAAAGGAAGGGTTGAAAACACTATCTTAAAAAGCAGCTACCGACTCCAGACATTTGAAAATGGATGACTGTCATCATCAATCTTCGGGGATTCATCACCCCCCCAGAAGAGTATCATCGGCTTCACGCTTCACTCAGTGTAGAGAGTGAAGGAAGACGCCGAACATTGGTAAGTTGAAGTGATGCAGAAACACCACTAGAACTATCATCATACTGCCCTGTCTGAAGCTGCAGCGCATACTCCAGGTCCCACAATACATCACCCATACTTGGCCTATTAGAACCATTTTCTTCCAAGCATTTCTCTATCGTCTCAACAAATTTTCTGAGTGAGTTTTGATCAATTTGGTCAATGATGGAAGGGTCGATGATATCTTGGAGTATCCCCTTCTTTTTGCAAAGCAGTCCCCATTCTGCCAAGTTTATCTGATCTGTTGGAAGAGATGGGTCAATCGCTGCTCTTGCACACAAAACTTCCAAAAGAACTACCCCAAATGAGTAGACATCAGATTTTTCTGTCAGCTGTTGCGACCCGAAATACTCAGGATCAAGATATCCAAAAGTGCCTTTAACACCAGTGGTGACATGAGGATGAGTATCAGTAGGACCTGACCTTGAAAGACCAAAATCAGCAACTTTAGCAACATGGTTCTCATCAAGCAATATGTTTGTGGACTTTACATCACGGTGAATGATTC
>NC_028357.1:28214732-28219447 GCF_000741045.1 Vigna radiata var. radiata
GAAAAATCCTTGCTGTTTGGTAAAGAGGAGAAGGTACCGATGACTGGTTCCTTTCTATGCTACTGCTGCTGAAAGTGGCTTGAAGGGTTGATTCACCAACGTAGACCTTGCCACTTTCGGTAACACTGTTGTCTGACCCACAATTTATGAAGTACTTATCTGGGACGTCGTAGCCCAGTGAGGCGAACTGCAGCGATGAGAGCTGAAGAAGGAAAAGAAGTGCCACACAGAGCTGAACAGTCGCCATGCAAAAATGTTAATCAATGTTTAGTTTTGCGCATGATGTTGAATCAGATAAGAATAGCATGGAACTCCAACTAGAAGAAGACTTCAACACAGGTCAATGGCAGCTTTGATCTTTCTTCTTATTTTTTCTCTTTTAATTTTATTCCGAAAGTTTATTTATGTACAACTGAACTGATGAAAATGGAAATGGAAAAGTCTTCCCACAAATTTCAGAATTATGAGTCCTTACAAGATTTCCTCCAACAATAAAAAGACATTTCATAATATGTGATTTTTAACATAGTATTTTTATATTTGATGAAAGAATAGAACAACTATCTTTTAATGAATTCTTGTCATTTATAATGTCACTTTATCCTCTATCCTAATAATACTTTATATCTGTTTTTTATTAAAAATGGCCCAAGTGACATGTCTTAAGTCTTAGTTTTTTTTTTTTTATTTATATAGGAAAATTTGAAATATATATTACCATAATAAGCAATTTAAAAAAAATTATCAGAATAAACCAGGTGTGTAAATTCCACGTAACTTCACAGTGCATCCTCAAAACAACTTCTACTTACTCTAATTTAAAAAGTGAAAATCGTTATGTTTCTTAATAACTTTATTGTGATGCAATGGATTAATTAAATAAGATCTCCTCCTTTTTAAAAACGGACCTGAAAGTTTCTCCACTCAAGTATTCATATAAAATAAAAAAGAAAACAAAGGTTTTTCATTTTTAAATTTTATCAAATTCCATAAAAGAAAATTCTAATCTTAAAATAAAAAGATTTATTCTTTATTCAAGTTCTCAATAAATATTAATTAACATTTCATTGATGGATAACTTTTTTCTTATTGATTTTTTTAATTATTTATCCAATTCTAATTTAAAATAGAAAAAGAAATGAGATTCTTGAGTGGTCTATCCTCTTTAAATGAATAATGTCTTTAAATTGATTAATTCATGAAAATAAAAATTCAATATTCAATAATGAAGTATTTACAAATTTATAAGAGATTTATTTATTTATGAATTATTACATTCAATCTTTTAACTTCAAATGCCGCTTCAATAGTTATATAAAGTTGTTCTAAAGGTTATAAGCTATATATTAACTTGGATAATGATATTTAGACAACATTTTTTTGACAACATTTGAACATTGATTGCGTGTCAATCTATGATTGGTCAAAAATTACTCCACAATCAATAATAATAATCATAAACATTATTGTGGAATAATTTTTGACCAATCACAGATTGACACATAATCAATATTCAAATGTTGTCAAAAAAATGTTGTCTAAATATCATTATCCTATTAACTTTAACAACTACGATATAATTCTTTATTTAAAACATAGTTTCAGTTTTTTCTATAAAAAAAATATAACAACTAATTCTACAAGAAAAAATTGAAGTCGATAAGGTCATGATAACTTTCAATTGGAAATTGAAAATTAATTGATTGTAGAGTACTTGTAATTGATTACTAATGTACTTTATTTGTTTTACGTGCAACTATAATCGATTACAATTTTTTTTTATAGTTGATTATCAAAGGAATTTATTTGTGAAACCCAAAAGTGCAATGAATTACGTCTCTAATCACTTATCAGAAAGGTTTGGATGCTACCATATATACGACATATTGTATCAATAATTGAAATTTGTTGATAATTATAGAAATTTGTCGTTAAAATAAAATTATTGACAGTTATATTAATGACAAAAGAAATGATAAAATATCTGTTAATGAATTTTATAGATAAATATCAATCGTTTAAATCTATCAATATATCTTCATAAATAGTTATCAATAGATATATTTTTATCAATAATGTCTGATAATAATTATCACAATTTAGTCTTCTTTTTTTCTTCCTCTCTTTCTTTTTCTTATTCTTTGTTATTCTTTTCTTTTGTGGTCATAGTTGTTACTTTCTTTATGTCTTTGTGTCACTTCCTCCTCTTTTTCCTCTATTATTATCACCACAGGTGTTGTTACCATTATTTCCTTCTCTCCTTCTCTTTTCCCTCCTTCTCTTTTTTTTTTCTCACTTATTTTTATTTAATTTATAATAAATATTTCATCAAATTTGGTAGAAAGATTGAGTTCACTTTACCTACTAGATTACTAATAGATTTAAAAAAGAAACAAGTACTAATAGATTTATCAACAAATTATCGATAATTAAAATTCTAAAATTTTTCTTATTGAAAAAAAAAATTATCAATAAAATTTCATATGTAATATGATATGTCAGTGATATGATAAATCTAATATCATATATAGACAAAACATTAAAACTTAATTTTTAACTGTTTTTTTCCTCTCTTATACGTTATTTAATTTTCTCATGTTTACTTTAAGAGACTTTCAATTCATATTTAAATTATTAATAATAGTTGTGTGTTCCCTTTAAAGAAGAATATGTGCTCATAATGACACATTTAATGAATTCAGTATTTAAAAAATGAGTCTTAATGTTGTTATACCAAGTCCTCGAGACTCTCTTTTTTTTTTCCATAAAAAGTTTACCAAATATGTTTTAAACTTGTCCATACCAACATTTTTGGACCTGTGTTGTTAAAATATGTTTTACATTTACTATTAAGTGTAATATTACTATTAAAAATAAGACTCTATAGACAGAAAACAGTCTTCAAACAATTGTTGATAGCATTATTTCAAAAACAAAACAATAGTTAATCCCTAAAATACTTAGATATCATTGAAAAGATTAACTAGAGAAAGGAAAGGCACATTATATTATCTTTCTAGAGAACATGAAGATGGCACATGTAACTTATTTTGAATTAGAAAATTTTAATAATAAAATTCAAACTTGTAAACTTGTACAATCTATTAAACCACTATATTGACTCTATTTATATATAAAAAAAAAAAAAATCAACACTGGAGTATCTTGTAAGTAAAAAACAAAACAATAGTATTAAATTATTAATTTTTTTTAATTCCAAACTCTATACGGCTAAACTCTAAACCTAAATTAATATAAAATTGTCGTCATAAACTTGGACCATCTTCTGAAAAAAATTATAATACATAAAAAATTGAATTTATTAATTCATCATTTGGGATATCAAGGGCAATGGAAGAAAACTATTGTCATCCCTGTCTTCATTTCAATTTCTTTATTAGTACTGTTGACTGAATTGTAAGCCGATGCATCTACGAATACAAACTGTTTCTTACAGTTTTGGAAATTTTGCGTGGTAAGAAATTTGATTTCTTGGAAAAATTTATGAAACAACTGAGGCAGAATTTGGCCTTCATCATTTGTTAATTAAGAAATTGATTAATGAATAGGTTGAAGATCACAATGATCCTGAAATGGGAAAGGAGGATCGGAGTAGGATCCATTAAGAATTGCAAAGGTAGTAAGCTTGTTTGCAGCTTCTGTGGCATGAACTCCATCCCAGCTCACGTAGTTGTAGGGGTCATTGCATGCAGTTGCTGTCACTTTTCTGCCTTTTATCACTTTGGAATTGCCACAGTAAACTTTAGGATCGAAGTTGTAGTCACCTCCTCCATAGCCGCAGCAAGCTTTTGTACCATACTTAAGCCCTGTTTCAAAAAGGAGATAAAAGTCAGAAAAATAATGAAGAAATTCTGGTACTCTTAAACAAGTGTAGGGATTTGTGTTTGAACCATGAGAAGTGGGATGCTGGAAGAGCTCCAGCAGAACAGTGAAAGTATCCACATAAATGACAGAAGCACCGGAAAGACTTTCTCTGATTTGTCTCAGTGACTGTTTCAACATATTGTTGTATTCCCTTACTGCATTGTTGTAAGAAATCAAGCATCCAAACTCATCAATGTCTGAACTGTTATGAGGAAGCTGGACCAAGAATGAAGGGTAGCATCCCACTGGTGCAAGATTAAGAACCAAAAATGTACGTCCTCCAAGATTGTATAACTCCTATAAATTCATTGAGCTAAACTCAATTATACATCTTTTCTTTTCACTAACTTTAGATCTGAGTTGTTGTTGACTGTTATGGTAATCTCACCTTAATGGTAGCAGCAATTTGTGAAACAACTTGAGGGAGGTATTGTTGTACTCCACCTATGCCAATGGAAGCTAAGTTGGAAGTAAAATCATTCTGGCCAATGTAGAATGTGTAAAGAGACTTTCCAAATATATCTGGTGAAGGAAGCTTGGATCCTGAGGAACAATCAAAAGAAACTATTACAATGCTTTAGAATTAAAAGACAGAGTGAGAACTAGGAAGTTTGTGCATTTTGTACCTTGTTCATGCACTTCATTAACTTTGGTTTTGAACTGCTTCATTTGGTTGAGCTGGATGGCAAGAGAGAAGGGACTGATCCCAGTGACAAACAAAGAAGTATTAGGTAGAAGCACAGTAGATGCCAGTGTAGCATAATTAGCTCCATGTCTATAATCAGATCCAATTGATTGCAGATATGGACTCAAAAATGGCAATCCAAGAG
>NC_028357.1:28219947-28233107 GCF_000741045.1 Vigna radiata var. radiata
TACACATTCCACATTTTCAATATAGTACCTATGCTATTAAAAATTATTAGTGTTTTCGTATAACTAACTACTTTTATTCTCTTGGAAATATTAAATAGATGATTTATGTAACATTTTAAAACAAAGCATAAAATATATAACATAGCCTAATATATGGTTCATATATAGTATAAACCATTTCAAAGTATTACAAAATATACGATATATATATTAAAAATCCTAATAAAAATCAGTAATTTTAAGCAATTCAATTAAAATTAAAACTCTAACAAAATTAATTTTTTAAACCCAAAAATTAATTAAAAATCTAAAATTAAACATTAAATGAACGAAAATAAGGTCAAAAATATTTTTATTTTCAACTCTATTTGCACTAGAACAATGATAATAAGGTAGAGAGTAAAGTTATGTCTCTGTTTTAGTTTGAGCAAAAATATTAGAAAAATCAACTCCTGTATCAGAACTACACACAACTTCTAAACAATTCAATTCATTAATTCAAATCAATATTTAAATATCATTTTTTACTAATTTCAAATCAATTTTAATCTCTTAATCCAAGTATACATTAATTCAATTCAAGTATACATGTTCACACTCACATCAAATTTATAAAGAAATATATACAAATTTATTCTATTTATCTAAACCGTATTTAAAAATTCAAGTAAACTCTATACTTACATGCATGATCTAGCCACTGGATCAACATATCAAAAAGTATTAAAATAAAAAATCCGTTAAAGAAGCATTTACCAAACATAATTCAACAATATTCAAATTCAATCATTCAAATAATTTCTCAATTAATCATAATTCTTGCTTAAACTAAAATCAGTAGTCAAGTCACTTTTACATTTAGATATATCTAAGGTTTTTTTTTAAAAAAAAAAACTTAAATAGTTTTCTTTACCTTTAAAAGACTAATCCTCAAAACAAAAATTATAAATCCAAGCAATAAAGCTACTCAAAATTTAGAGTCATAAATCAGAATATCATAACACAAATTCTTTATATGGTAAAATAAATTAACAGAATTACTTTTCTCAACTGACTCTATCATACAAGAAAAAAAATTGATTTAAAATTCTGATCGAGCATAAATGCTCTTTAATTCCTTAGGTACAGTAATGTGCAATCAGCTTTCAAAAGATATGAGGATTAAATTCCTTAACTACTATAAGATGCAATCAGATTTTAAAAGATATGAAGATTAAAAGCACAAATATAAAAAAAAGAAGTGAGAAAGAGATTAACAGAGAAGAGAAAATAAAAATGGTGAAGGAAGAAAGAGAAGTGACAATTTTCATCATATATTTATTGTATATTTGTTTTTAGTTAAATTGAATTATGGTGTTTGAAATTCATGAACTTGTTAAGCAACTCAAAGTGGGATAAATTACAAAAATTCAACCTTGAGAAATCCTAATTTGATGTTTTGATTAATGGAAACAAATGATAATGATCTTGATTAAAAATATTTTTTTTTTCATCGCCTACTCGTGAATAGTGTAGTTATATATATACATATGCGTTATGTTTAAATCATTTGTTTGTCTTTTTTCTTATGAATAAATTATGCATTATGTTGCATCTATTAAGTGTTATAAAATAAACATTTTATTATAAATGATTGGCTATATACATGCACTTGATTTGTATTTATTTGGATTAAATATGTTTTTAGTCCCTATACTTTAGGGCGATTTTGGTTTTTGTCCCTCTTTCAAACTAAGGTACAGTTTAGTCCTTCAACTTTAGAAAACTCTGGTTTTAGTCTTTTTTACCAATTTTTGTTAACTTTTGTTTCAAACGTGTTTCTCAGTTAACATTGAAACAAAAATGTGTCAAACAGTGTAAACAATCCAAATGCTATAATGAAACGTACTTGAAACAACAAATAAAGTTAAAAAAATTTGGTAAAAAGGACTAAAACTAGAGTGTTCTAAAGTTAAAGGACTAAATTGTACCTTAATTTGAAAATGGACTAAAACGAAAATCACCCCAAAGTATAAGGACTAAAAATATATTTAACCCTATTTATTTTTGTGCTAGGAATGTTTATGAAAAGACAAAGTAAGTAAACAAGAATATTTAAATTCAAATACTAAAGTTCTAAAAGTATCTCTTAAAGCCTTTAAGTCAAAAGATATTCTCTAAAAAAGGAGTAATGGATGAAAACTCTAAAAAAGAAAGTGTATTGTGTTAACATTATCTATTGTAAAAATTTAAAATTTGGTCAAACACGTCAAACAATATTCATGTGGGTTATTTAGATACTAGTGAAAAAAAATATTTATATTCGTAAAACTTTAATGTTTTTGTCAAAAAAAAGAAGAAAAGAATATTTGTAATATATTTCAAAAGTGTTTTTTGAATAATAATCATTTTAGTGAAACTTAACAGGTAGATTAAAACTGAGATATAATATCTGTTATAGAAATGCATCAATATAAATTTTTGTACAATTTATTTTTATATTACTCCTGCTTTATCTGATTTTTTAAAGATATAACCTATTCTAGTATAATAGGTTAGATCCTTTTAATCATTTGACGGAATTAATTTTGTGGATGACAAGCAACTGACAATCAAACAAGTTTGACAACTTTATTTTTACTTTTTAAGAATACTAGCTTCCATCATGTCCAAGATAAATTCTTAAACTACATTAAAAACACATGTGATATCCTAAATTTTTTTAATATAGGTAGATGTTGTTATCCTATTTAATAGTTTTATATTTTTAAGAGTAGAAGTTAAATATAATTTAATTATATTTTAGAGAAAATCATAATGTAAAATAAATTACAAAATGAAAATATTTCAATAATAATTAATTTTAACCGTGTCTTCCACGAACTTAAATATATAAATATATTTTAAGAAAATAAAATATCAACTGGGTATAAACTTTTTCCCACCATATTACTATGAATAGTAATTGATCAGGTTGGGTACGGATAATGTCTACTTACTACCCGATCCACATCTAAAAATTATACCCGTTACTCGTTCCACTACCTGCATAAAAAAAACTCACAGATTTTTTTTCAATCCGCAGATACTCGTTGGATATTCGTTTTGCAATAGTTTGTGCATTAACAAAGCCCAAATTCTGGCCCAAAGCTCTATTCTCCTTTCTTCTTCAGAACTTACAAATCCTAGGGTCTTCACTTCAATGAGAGCAATTGTCTCCTCCTTCATTCGCGGCAACCAGTTGTCCTCTATGCACCTAGCAGCGTCGCGCGCCTTCCTTCGGCCGACTGAGATTGTTGTTGACGATGCCACCTGTGCCGGTTGCAGCAGCTCATCGTTCTCCCATTAGTGCGCGAGAGAAGATTTGTTGCTCCATGCGACGTCCTTTCACCAACACGACCCAAGCAGGTCACCCTTCACTAATCGGAACGCAACACACATTGAATTTGGACCAGAGATCCGTTAAAAGCGGCGCGCTCATCAACACGCGATAGACGCTCGACGACACCGTGAAATGGGCTTTGCGACTCTTGCACCGGTTAGAGGAAACCCTAAGATTGAACTTCATTTTCTTCTCTCCTTTTGTGACGACAATGCTAATGAAAGGAGAGTGTATGAAAAAAAAGTGAGATTTAGGGTTTGTTATTTCTTTGATGGCAAAGAAAATACAGAAAGTAAAGATTGAACAGTTAGAAAACAATTTAAAGTAGGGTAAAATTATAATTTCATTTTCAAAGAGGTAGCGGGTACGGATAGTGTGATACCTGAACTTGACCCGTTAATGAGTGAATATTAAAATACCCACTATCCGCAAACACTGAATATCCGTAACAGATTTTTTACTTGTGGGTACGAGTTTTTTTGTTATCCCTACATACGACACCATTTCGAGAATTAAATTAATTAGAGAATAATCACAAATCATAAAACTTAGAAGAGTTAAATTTATCCTCCATGTAACTCATTATTAAGTTTGCTTGCTTAATTCTTTTAGAAAAAAAATGTTTTCTTTAATAAAACAATTACTTCTAAATTAAGCATTTGAGAAACAACTCGTGCTTAATTATTTAAGATTTTTTTAATAGAATAATCGCTTTTGAATTTTCAATATTTGAGAAATAATTTATTTATTTTTTCATAAAAAGTAGATATCGTAAGAGGAAAAATAATAATTACAAAATATATCTCTTGACACATGTAACATTTTTATTTTTCATAGCATTCAACTACCATAGCACTCGTTAGTTAACTCAAAGGAAATATATAAGATGTTATTCCAAATAATCAAAAATTAATTTATAATAGCAAATCATATACTAAAACCTGGAGTACTATGAAATATTACACCGAACCAAAAGCGTAATAGAGTAATTATATTATCGAATGATGCAACCTAACATTCTACTCTACACCATAGTTCCTCCTCTTTCTAGCACCTGCTCACAAAAGACATCTCCAAAGCTCACATCATTCAGGTGATCATTGCAAAAGAGAAGAAACAAAACAAACAAGCAACATAAAGAATAAAGGGTAAGTTAATATACCGAAAACAATCATAAATCATGTTCATATAACTAGACATATACTACAAATAAAACAATCAATCCTAAGTAATAAAATGTTTCCTTTTAGACTTGACCATCTTTATACATATATTGATATCGAACTATAGAGACTCTATCTTTGAGGTGGTATAACAACAAAAAAACCAACACCTTCCTTAAAAAATCTCCACACTCCATGGTTAGTCCTTTTAAGCATTTATGACTAACAAATAACCAATAGACTAGGGACCTCTGCTACTCTTCATCACATAACCATCCTTCTCTTCTTAAGGCTGAAGGATTATTGAGAGCATTAGAATAACATCTAATTATTAGCTTCTTATATCAATACATACATTTACACACGTAACCATTTCAAAGGAATTCTCCTTGAACTCCTTAAAACCATCATTCACATGTCATCACACCTTTCAATCATATCATAGAATATAAAATACATCATTATACCATTCACAATTAAACACAACATATAGTTTACTCAAAATTAGCAATAAAACCCAGACTTACTCGCCCAACGAGAGCAAAACCAGTGAGCTCTCACAATCCAATGAGCTGGCTCGCTTAGCCCCTACAACCATCACCTAAACACCCTACAAACTCACCCAACGAACTAATTCACTTGCCTAACAAGTGAGAGAACAGATAACTCCCACAGACCAGTGAGGGAGCTCGCCCAATCCCTAAAACTCACTACCATAACCCTTAATTGCTCCTCAAGCCTCTTTGCATAAACTAGCAATCCTCCAAATCTGCCAAGAACTCCACTCGAACTTCTCATGTCTTCTCCCGTGCATTTTGTACCAACTTCTAACATTTTTAAATGATAATCAAAGCTATGATCAACTTGTATATACATATATACTCCAATTTAAACCAATATTGACTCCTTCTACCATGAAATTTCTACTTAAAAATCAACTCAAAGCTTATTTTATGAACCAAAACTCAAATCTACCAATTTTCACTCTTGACCAAGCAATTTACAGGTCTGAACAAGTCCAATTTGACTCAAAAGCAAACTCCAAACTCTCTATTTTACCTAAAGCCTTCAATTTCTAAAATTCACTACTCAAAACCTCAAAATACACTTTAAAAGTCAATGAAAAAACAACCTATAATCTATTATGCAAATCTAACCAATCTACATGTTCAATCATCATCGAAACCCATCCTAAATGATATTACTAAAGATCCCAAATTCTCATTTATGCCATTTTACCATTTCTTCCCAAAGTCAACTACCAACACCACTCCTTTTGACCAAAATGATCCCAAATTCTATAAATACCATTCCATTCAATAATTCAACCAATTATAACACCACAATTTCACCAAAACATCATTCACAAGGATCTCACAATCCAACACATATTCATACAAAACATCAAGTATCACATTATTGAATTTACCCAAATCAAACACAATTACCAACAAGTCATTCATCTAAAGTTCAACTAAATCAACATCTCATCATAACAGTTCATTAATCATACATAAATTTCAACAAATTCAAGCATAAACACTAACTTCCCTTACGTAACAGAAAATTAAACCGCTTTAAAAGGCCTAAAACAACTCCAACACACAAGAAACTCTATATACTCCTAGGAAAAACAAAAAAACGATCAGGGTATATCGTTAGAATCACTTATCAATAAAGACTTAAACTAAAACTCAAAAGACACATGTAAGCTCAGCAAGACCCACATGTAACAGATAAAGAAAGGATCAGATAAAAGGGATCGAAACTTAATTTACTTAGACGAAGAAATTGACTCGTTTGAATTGAAGAGCTCGCCGTTAGGACCATTCATACGGTCTTAGTTCTTCAATAAGACGAACAAAGAAGAATAACTCCTAGAGTGAAGTCAAATGATTTTAGAAAAACGATTTCTAAAAAAATGATATATTTTAAAATAATAAAATTCATTTGTAACAAAACTATTTATATTAAAATAATTGACTCTCACTATTTTTAAACTACCATCCATTTTAAAAATACCATTAGTTGGGGTCTTACTGTAAAAAAATAAACACATTAGTATTTACTTTATAATAATCATTTAAATATAAAATACATTTTAACAATTACTTTTTAAGCAGATATAACACGTTCATTATGAGATCGCAGTTGGAAAAACTTTAACTTCGAGTGATATGTATTTAATTTTAAATTGTAAATATAACCTGAAATAATCAATACTGTTTAGTTATATGTGAGTTGGGTCCTAAAACCTTCAAACCGAAAGAATGAATGCTAACTAAAGACGGATTATAGAGTTCACACAAAACTGATTGAAGAACTAACTCTGCCATACAACATTTTTTTTATTTGAATACAATTTTTTGTTATTAAAAACACGGATTATAAAGTTCACACAAAACTGATTGAAGAACTAACTCTATGTTATGCTTAAATATAAAAGAAATCACAGTCTCATTTTTTCTTCTTTTTAAAACTCAATTAAATATTTACAAAATTGTTGGTTGACTATTCATATTATTTCCCATCTCAAACGAATAAATAGTGTAAACCAATAAAAAAACACCACCATTCAATTATAAACTATTATTATAATAGATATATTAACTTCTATCTAAATTTCTTAAAAGTTATTATGTCAGCAATAATTTCTTACGCATTTAAGGTGAATTAAGAAACAAAAGTTTAATTCATTAATGAGGAGAAATGGACATAGACATACTAGATGACAATTAAGCTTACTTTTTTGTTTATTTGTAACCTTTTAACCAAACTAGTCAAAGAATAAAAAAAATGAACATAAAATTAACCCTTTGGGGTGGGTGTATGTCCCAAAATTGCACGCAACTCGCGGTGTCAGGCCTAAACAAGATTTATCAGTCAATTATAAAAGAAAAAAATTATTAGTGAACAAGAATATTGGAAAAATTATGATTAATTCATATATATGGCTGTATTTCGTCGTCGTCACCACATCGTAAACTCGTAATTGTTTCCTTCTTTTTTTGCAAAGGAGTCTGTTTACTTGTCTTTCGACGGCTCCTAATTCCTAATTCCATTTTTCCTTAGCCGCCTTAAAGTCTTTGCCCTCTTCCTCTCTCATTTCCTGTCTTTCGTAAGCCTTCGTTCGTTGTAAACGATGTTATTTTCTCGGATATCGAAAAACCTCAGAGGAAGCTTCAACTCATGTCGGGGGTTTCTGTCCATTGGAGACCACAACCACCGGTTTCTTATCCCGCATAATTTTCATTCGCGTGGAGACCCTACTCATCAGGTTTCCTGTTTTATTATACGTTTTTGCTTTGTGTTGTTTCACTTAATATGCGCGTTTTGGGATCTCATTTCTTGTTGTCCGATTTCAAGTCTCGAACTTTGTTGCTTCTGCTTTCGCCCCTTTTCTGTTAATTGTAATCTCGCAATGCGGCATGCGGGATCACTGCTTTTTGAATTCGTAAACATCACGATGTGCCTACCAACTGTTTGGGGTTATGCCGGTAGCACTTGTCATTGGGACTGAGTTTTAGTAAACTCTTCCTGGTCTTGGGAGCTCAAATTTAGAATTGTCTTTTTGCAAATCAAAAGTGAAGAACTTGTAGTATGGTGATTTAACCTTTTGTGGAAGTAGAATCTGTTGCGGTGAATTGTGAATAGGTAAGCTATTTTGTGGTCACTGAGCCTCTTGTACGGGAAGTTTATGTTTTGCTAGTAATTAACAGTTATGTTTATATCATATAATGTAATTTACAAGTAATGATATCTGTGCCCGGTGGAGAGGAATCTCTTTAGTAGATTTGGAGGTACAAGAGAGCTCTATTGTATCAGTGGCTGAGGTCTAATTGGTTAAGAGCATTGGAAAATTTGGGTTCTGAAATCTCTTTTGGCGGCTCCTTGTTGTCACATAGGATTTAAGAATACTCATTAATTTTTATTCTAAGGGTAGAACTTGAGTTCTTAATTTATTTTTAGTAAATCTCATTCTATTGTTCTTCTTTAACAAATCCTCATTTTAACTTATATATATATATATATATATATATATATATATATATATATATAATCTTTAAGTGACCTTGGTGGTAGTTGTTATGTAATATAAGAATGTTATTCAAACGTTCGATCAATGGTATTCTCAAGTTGCTCAACTTATAAGGAACTTCATTTCAGACTCACTAACTTGAAATTATGTTTTGCACTATTGCCTTGAGACTATTCAGGGAAGGAGAAGTTTTGTCCTTTAGTTTTCAATCGGGCACTAAATTGCGGTTGTGTTTTGCTTCTTCCGTAGGTTCATTTTTTTTTTATCAATTTACCTAAAGAAAACTTCTTATCCTCTTTCTGTTAATTAGTCTTCTTTCATCATCACAATACATCTTTTTATCTTATTTCATTCTCATAACATCGTCTTCTTCTGAAGGAAAACGTCTTGCAAGACTTAATTTTGCTTGAAAATGATTATGGTGTGATGCAGGTTATGAGAAGTTTAAATTTTTCAAATGGCCTACCAGCATTGCATAGTTGTAGATATCTGATCCATCAACAAAGCAGCTCTGTAGTTGAGGTTAGTTCTGTGTTCTTTCTTGGTAACTTCTCATTTTTCTGTTCATTGGTTGGAATCCCCATTTCTTACTGCTTCAATCAGTTATGCTGTTTTTATATGGCCTGGTTGCATTATAGTTCCTTGGATAGATTGTAGAATTTTGTTATGCTAGTTTTCAAAAACACCAATAGTCTCTCAAGTTCTCTCCCATCTACAACCAGGTCCCTCCGTCCGATATTTAACAGATTTACTGATGTGGCAAACTAACATGTCATGACAGAGTAAATACAATGTATATGCTTAAAAACACATATTTGAACACTAAAATCATCTTATGATTGTATTGAGTTAGTTGTTATATTAATGAGGCTTTGAGGGTAAATTATAGTTTTTATAACACCAACGAACAACAAAAGGAATGTCTTTTCATTCTAAGCAAATCAATGACTTAAAATATTAGATGCAATTGGGATGGAGGGACTCGATTGTAAATAGGAGAAAACTTGAGGGACTTGTTGGTACAATTGAAACATAGGATACCAAAGTCATACAATCGCAA
Organism: Vigna radiata var. radiata; assembly: GCF_000741045.1. Lineage (NCBI taxonomy): Eukaryota > Viridiplantae > Streptophyta > Magnoliopsida > Fabales > Fabaceae > Vigna > Vigna radiata. Next base: position 28,229,571 of record NC_028357.1, read on the forward strand.
TACTTGAGGGACAGAAAATGTAATGGAACATTTTTTTTCTTTCTAAATTTTATTATATTCTCTTACTAAAAACCCGAATTACAAAGAGTTTCCCTAATCATGTTGGTGTGTTTACGAGTGTGGTCACATGCATATAAAGGAAAAAAAGCAAGGGCATTATAAACATAATTATCAATCATGGAATTTAGTGTGCAGTGGCTGATTCCAAGACTGCAATAGTAGGATGAACGCTATTGTGAAATTTTAGATACAATGTAAGTTACACTGAAGTTATCAACAACTTCATACAAAATGTGATTTTATCAATTGAAGTGTTGAACTTTAACTATATAACAACTTGGATGTTCTTGTCAAATTTTATTAAAATTAAAAACTATAAGTATGTGATCAAATAGTTCTCACTTAGCATATTAAAGGTATATGTGACATTGATTTTGATGTTTATCAATGGAATATTAAACAATTTTTGATAAATGTAAAATTTTGTAGGTATGATCTATTTAATGAGACTTTTCAATTAATAGTAGATTTTTAGATAATATTTTTTAATAAAAAATTATTGAATGATGTAATGGTTGAGGTATCTTGTAGTGGTGTAATTTGGTTTCTTCTTATCTGAAAATGGGTAGCATCTCAGGGCTGTAATAAAGTAGAGTGTGATCTATGTAATAAGGCTTTACAATTAATAGCAGATTGAGGTAATATTTTCTAATAAAAAGTTATTCAAAGTTAGTTGGGGTAACTTGTAGCGGTGTAATTTGGTTCCTCCTTATCTAAAAATGGGTAGCATCCCAGGGCTGTAATGCAATAGAATGTGATTGACAAACATGACTATAAGTAATACAAATTTCATTATTTATCCACTGTGCTGTTCCCTATCTGTTCTCAGGAACAACTTAAACCTTTTGTGTTTTGAACAAATACTGATAGATTTAGGGCTGCTTGTTTTTCTATTTTTTTTTTATTTTTTGAGAAAAATAATCTTGTTTGATACTAGTAGTTTTGAAGCCTGTTTTCAACGCTAATATACCCTTTTTTTTTTTTTTTAAATAAAAAACAATATCTTTTAGTTTTCTTGGTTTTCTGTTTTCAGTTTTTTATTTTGACTCATTTTTTAAATAAAAACATATTATCTTTCACATCTTCCTCTACAACCCACTAAAATAAATAGTTTTTGAAATTTTTTATATAAAATACTTTTTAAAAACTAAGACGAAAATACAACCAAACATATCCGTAATAAAAAATTGAAAGATTCATTGAAGACTCTTGTTTGTATTTTTCAATTATCTATCTATAATTAATTCTCCATTATGATACATGTACTGTTCTCAGGATGAACATGATCCATTTTCACTGGTTGCTGACGAATTGTCACTTCTTGGTAACAAACTCCGAGCAATGGTAGCTGCTGAGGTATGGGATTGTACTTGATTTACTTTCTAGTGTATGCATTGAATCAATGGCTCAGTGCTGGGTCATTTGCTGCCTAGAAATCAGACATAATTCATGGTGAGAATTGTTTATTATGTATCAGGTTCCTAAGCTTGCCTCTGCTGCTGAATACTTCTTCAAAATGGGAGTGGAAGGAAAACGATTTCGCCCTACAGTAAGCATATTCTCAATGCTATGTAGATGTTCTTATATTCTTTTGCATCAATGTTTGCTGCAGATCTTCTATGCTTGTGCAGCAATTATTTTGTTGGGTTTAATATTTGCACATCAATTGTTGTAATAGTGGGAGCTAAACTAGCATTAAGTTATGCTTGGAAAGTTGTGAATTCTTTTACAATCACTTGACTATCAAGTTGCCCCTTTAAAATTAATACAAGCAAGCTTACACATCCATACTCACTGACTCATTTCCTCTGTTGTATCGTGAGCTCAGGTTTACCCAATTCTGTGAAATATAATTATTGACAGTTGACAGATGCTTTAAGGGTGTGTTAGGGTAAATATCTTGCTTACGTGATTATTGAATAAATTCTTATCATGCAAGAGTATTAAAGTTGATTTTATAATCAAAGAAGAAAAAAGGTTAGATCGTTTGTGCTGTGAGGCTGTAAGCTGTTTTGACAATTATCTTAGGGAGTTTACTGAACTGAAATAAGCTAAAACAGCTTATGGACACATCATAGGCAATTTCGTATATTTAAGCTTAGTAGTTTGGGCTATGCTAGGAACAATGATATTTTTAACCATATGTGCAACTTATGTTTAAGCATATTTTTACTTGTTCTCTGAATCTGGAGGTCTTCCTAACATTATTACTTTTTCACTTCATGTGCTAATTAACTATGATGACTATGGTGTTTGTTTCTCCATCTTTTTTCCCTTGTGAGTGTGCATATAGTTATAAGGTGATAAAACATCTATTTTATTATTTTGTCTTTGTTCGTATGTTTACTGTTAATCTTGTTTTGTTCTTTCACATTCGATATTCAGTTTAACGATGTGATGTTTCTGCAGGTTTTATTGTTAATGGCAACAGCATTAAATCTACCAATAAATGAAGCATCTGCTCCTATTGAGCTAAGAGGTGACTTGACAACTGATGTACGCATAAGACAACAGCGGATAGCTGAAATAACTGAGATGATTCATGTAAGTCTTTCAGAAAATTTTATCGTGGTGTCTGTTTTTCACAAATTAGCTTTGATTTTGACAGTTTCTTTATTGGAAATGCAGAACTTTTAAAACCCTTCTATACTTAATGATATGTTCTTGACTGTCAATAACTTCACAAAAAATATGTGAAAAGAGATTATTGCAATATTAATATAAATGTATAAATGTTATGTTTTATATAAAAAAAAACTTTTTATTTATTGTAAAAATGTTTTAGATTAAATTAAAAGATAAATTTAAATTTAAAATACTGATTCAAACCAATATTTTATATATTTCATCAGTTCACTGGCGGATTGTCTCTCCATTTATTTTTTTTTTTTCTATCCAATATGGTAATTTATTGTTTTATAACCACTTTTATTCTCTGGTAGAAGACTTGCTGTTGACATTTTATGTATCTTTCTGGTTCTTGTGATTGTATGATAAAAAATTCATTGGCGAAAAAGAATAACTGAACTACTCAATTTATTAAATGGTGGTGAAGAAAGTCATTTACTTGTCATAACTCTGGAAAGCTCATGATTGTGTTTATGGTTTCTATCTATTTGTGGTTATGGTTGTGGTAAAAGATTAATAAGGGAATCATATCATAAACAAAAGTGAAAATGAATGAATCTGGAAAGCCATATATCGATATTTATTGAAATTTTGTTTTGATAAAGCTTAGCCACTATGTGAGATAAAGAATTTTTTTTTTTTTCATATTTATTCAAAATGGTAAGGCTTAATTGTTGTACTTGAGAATTAAAATGTAAAGTAATATTAGAGGAATTGATCCCTCCCATAATCTTCTATTTATAAAATAAATTGATAAAGAGTACATGATAATTAGGTAACCCTAGACATAATATAATCATGATAAATAAGATAACCCTAGACACAATATAATCATGATAAATAGGGTAA
>NC_028357.1:28233207-28281715 GCF_000741045.1 Vigna radiata var. radiata
AGACACAATATAATCATGATAAATAGGGTAACTCTAGACACAATATAATCATGATGATTAGAGTAACCCTAGACACAATATAATCATGATAAATAAGGTAACCCTAGACACAATATAATCATGATAAATAGGGTAATCCTAGACACAATATAATCATACCCTAGACACAATATAATCATGATAAATAGAATAATCCTAGACACAAATATAATGACGATGAATAGGATAAATATTCTAACCGTTGTTTATATGGAAAGGGTATATCCAGACAAGAAAAAAGACTAAACAACACTATTGCAAATTTTGCCTTGGGTATCTGTAGTTCTTTTTTTATTTGTTTGTGCTTTCTAGTTTATTTTTCCTTTTGTTTGTTTGAAAAATATCATTTTGATAAACCCTTGTAGCCACTGTGCATGACCTTTAAGATTTTTGGAAATTAAATTTTTGACCAAACTTGTGTTTCCTTGCTCTTGCGCATATATATCTGAGAGAGCTATTTATTTTTTATACCACTCCAGTTTTGTGATATTAATATCTTCTAACTTAAATTCTAATTATATTAATTTTGTATTCTGTATTTGGTCGCAGAAGTGATAGCTACTTTTATGTTTAGTCATATTAACAAACTAAAAAAATTCTGTATATGAAAATGAGAATAAGGTGTTATATTAAATGCACTGGTTGACGTGCTTTGTCAAATAAGGTTTGTTATTATTATGTTTAAGATACCATATCAGTTGCATTCGGTAAAGTACATGTTATAATTACTATACAATCTTCTCCTCTTGAGTTAGTTTTCGAGGCTGAGTTTATTCTCAATTCCAATAAAGTAACAAGCGTATTCAGTCTTATTTGTGGTTATGGTTGTGGTAGAAGATTTGTAAGGGAATCATATGATAAAGAAAAGGGAAAATGAATGAATCTGGAATGGCATATATTGAGGAAAAACATTCCAGAAGACAAATAGATGCTGCAGAAGACCAACTGTGGAAGACGGATGAAAACTCAAGGAGAAACTGTTAAGAAAAATCTTACGTTAAATGTATTTATTGAAAATTTGTTTTGATAAAGCTTACTCAGCATGTGAGATAAGATTTTTTTTTTTTTCATTTTTATTCAAAGAGGTGAGACTTAATTGTTGTATTTGAGAATTAAACTGTAAAATAATACTAGAGGGCTTGATTGATCCTTCTCATAATTTTTTATTTATAAAAATAAATTAATACAAGACTACATGATAATTAGGTAATCCTAAACACACTATAATCATGATGATTAGAGTAATCCTAGACACAATATAATCATGATAAATAAAGTAACCCTAGACACAATATAATCATAATAAATAGGATAACCCTAGACACTATAATCATGATAAATAGGATAACTCTAGACATAATATAATGATGATAAATAGGATAGCCCTAGACATAATATAATGATGATAAATAGGGTATAAATATTCTAATAGTTGTTTCTATGGAAAGGGAATATCCAGACAAGAAAAAAAACTGAACAACTCTTGCAAATTTTGCCTTGAGTTTCTGCAGTTTTTTTTATTTGTTTGTGCTTTCTAGTTTATTTTTCTTTTGTTTGTTTGAAAAATATCATTTTGATAAACCCTTGTAGCCACTGTGCATGACCTTTAAGATTTTTGGAAATTAAATTTTTGACCAAACTTGTGTTTCCTTGTCCTTGCGCATACGAGAAAGATTCTTCTGAAGTAGAGAGAGCTATTTTTTTATACACATTTTTGTGATATTAATATCTTCCCACTTAAATTCTAATTATATTAATTTTGTATTCTGTATTTGGTCGTAGAAGTGATAGCTACTTATTGTTATTATTATTTGCATCGGGTAAAGTACCTGTTATAATTACTATACAATCTTTTCCTCTTGAGTTAGTTTTTGAGGCTGAGTTAGGTTGAGTTTATTTTCAATTCCAATAAAGTAACAAGCGTATTCAGTTTTATTTTGGGTCATATGCAAATGTCCAAATCTGAAAACTTAACGCCTCAGTTTTAGTCCGGAATGGGTCATGTATAAATACAACCAAGTGGGTGGTTGTATGGTTAAAGTCCCTCTTTATACTGTTGTAAGAATATTTTTTTATCATTATTACAAATAATGTTTACATGGTGTCATCACAGGTGGCTAGTCTTCTTCACGATGATGTATTGGATGATGCTGATACCAGACGTGGTATTGGTTCCTTGAATTTTGTAATGGGCAATAAGGTATATATAAAGTTGTGTTCCGTTTGCCAGCATATTATATGCCATTGGTGCAGTATTGTTTGGTTATATTTTCTATACACATACTGTCAAGTGGTGGGCGTAGGTTGCTTATTTTTTTTTTCTTTCTTTTTCTATGCAGTTGGCAGTATTGGCTGGAGATTTTCTTCTTTCTCGGGCTTGTGTTGCTCTTGCCTCTTTGAAAAACACTGAGGTAAGTTAAAGGGGTGATATGCTGTTTATACATACAAAACTGTAAAGATGTGTGATGTATCTAGTTTCCTTGATGGGGGCACCCGATTATTTTTCTGTCATCCGCCTATGGTAAGGAATGCATCCCTGTAGGTTGTATCTTTATTGGCAAAAGTCGTAGAGCATCTTGTCACTGGGGAGACCATGCAAATGACTACAACATCTGATCAACAGTGTAGGTATGCTTGAGTCCTTTTCTGTCATGTATGTATGCATTTTCTTTGCTGGAAGGTTAACCTTATTTTTGTAGATTTTTATATCCTATCAGTAGTTAATGTTTTCTTTATAAAATTCGTTGATTTTCCTTTGCCAAAACATGTATTTATAGATCAGTCTTAATTCGTCAGAATGTGGGCATGTAAGGCACCGATATATGGTTAGAATGGTTTCTTATAATTGTTAATGTTTTCAGCATGGAGTATTATATGCAAAAGACCTACTACAAGACTGCATCTTTAATATCAAATAGTTGCAAGGCAATAGCCATCCTTGCAGGGCAAACAACAGAAGTTGCAATTCTTGCTTTTGAGTATGGAAAAAATCTGGTTTGTATATTCAATTTTTCATGGATTTATACTTTGAAGTATGATACCTTACATAGTAAATAGTTTGTTTGATTATTAATAGTTGAAGGTTTTGCATGATAAAATTAATGGAACTACTGAAACGTCTGGTACTGGGAAAATTTTTTCATGCCACTGGAAATTATGAATCCCCAAAATATGGTTCCTAAGAGTTACTAAAATATGTTCAGTCGGTCATGAATATTCTTAATACACACAGACATAGGAGTCTTGCTAATCAAAGAGTAACATCCTGTTTTTGCCCTAAAAGTTATTTAATATATTAAATTATCTGATGAGAGTATTGTATTGTGTTATTTTTACTGCAATGAAACTGTTTTTTTAACTCGAAAAAGTTAGATTCCCATATCTCCCATTGGAAACAATTTTGTTGGAATCAGCTAAACACATTTCATTCCTAAGAATGTTATATTTTAAAGATTAAACATAGTATAGATTACAAACTTTTTTATTTTAAATTATTGGAAAACTATAAATTTTGTTGTGCCAATCCACCAATCTGGCGACATTTGGTTGCTATGTATGTTCCTGTCTGTACATGTTATGCATATGTTACCGTTTATGATTTACTGGAGACTTATTACCCTCTGCACTGTTTTGCAGGGTTTGGCATTTCAATTGATTGATGATGTTCTTGATTTTACTGGCACCTCTGCATCACTTGGAAAGGGTTCTTTATCGGACATTCAACATGTAATTTCATAATTTATATCATTTTAAATTTCATCTACTTTTGAATTTTATTCATGTTTAAAAAAATCTTACCAAATGAGAGAGAATAAAAAGAAAGTAGGCTTAATTTCACTTTTAGTCTCTCGGATTCGGCAAAAGTGCAATTTTGATTCCTTGGCTTCCTAATGCATGAATTAGAGCGTTCGAGTATCGTAAAAGTATGATTTTGTTCCTCTATCTGTCTTCCATTAAATATTAAATAAATTTTGTTGACGTGACAATTAATGTGTTGCTTGACACATGCTATTGTCACTTAATTGCATGTTTTGTCTCTTCGGTATTGCAATCGTGAGAAACCGTTAATGTAATTGAGTCACGTTAGCATATACATCTAGCAAAAGGCCAATAAAATCTGGGAAAAGTTTAATGGAAGACTGATGGAGGGATCAAATTCATATAAACGCAATACTTGAAGGATCCAATTTGCATACTTTCAATTGTGGGAGAACTCACACATAGAAATGCTCGAGAGGATTAAAAGGCCATTTAAACAAAAAATTATATGACTTGAAACATTTCATTTAATATCCGTAAACATGTGTTATTGTGCTTATTTCTTGATCCTGTTTTGACAACATACAAATATTTATTTTTACACTGATATTAAATTTCAATGCCAACAAACCTATGTTGGGTTGGGTGCCATTTAGAAGAAAATATTTTATTATTACTTTATGGTTTGCTTTGCCTTTTATTTTTCGTAAGACCTGTCGTGTTTTGTTTTACCTGCTGAATGACTAAGTGTCCAAAAAATGAATACAGGGAATTGTTACAGCTCCCATACTGTTTGCGATGGAGGAGTTCCCACAGTTGCGTGCAATTGTTGACGAGGGCTTTGAAAACCCTGCCAATATTGAGCTTGTAAGTTAAATTATGTTTCATGGCTGCGTTTATTCTGCATAATTACTTCTTGTGCCTCTAAACAAAAGAAATAACCATGTTTAGATCAGATAACTTCCGTGAATCTGTCATTTAAGTGATTGCAATTGGTTTTGTCATTTCAACGCTTTTAGTTTGATGATCATTGATGGCCTCTCTGACAGTCCCGTAGTCTCCTACTTTTAGATTGCAGTAGGAGAAAAACTGAGGTTGATTTTCCCTGCTTTTATTAAGTTCAACAAAATCCATAATTACTGTGTTTTGTTTAGTTTTAGTTTTCGTACCATAGTTACTTTCAAAGTTCAGGAATGCAAATATGAGGATCCTTCACGGTAACCTACAACTATGATTGAATTAAACCCTTTTCATCTATCCTCCAAACCAAACTCGTGGTGCACAAAATCCACATCAGACTAGCTTAATATTTTGCAGTTCACATATTTTTGTATTTGCAATATTGGTTTTGTAGGCTTTGGACTATTTAGGGAAGAGCCGAGGTATACAGAGAACAAGGGAACTAGCCGTGCAGCATGCTAACCTTGCAGCAGCAGCAATTGATTCCTTACCCGACAGTGACGACGAGGAAGTAAGAAAATCAAGGAAAGCCCTAATAGATCTAACTCACAGAGTCATTACACGAACAAAGTGAAAGCAAAATTCAAGGATTTGTTTTTTCTTTTATGTGGGTAGTTAAAGGAAAAAATATTTGGTAATTCAAAACCAACACTTGTCTTTTCTATAATTGTTCCCCTGAGCCCAATTTGTGGGGGAAATAAGGTGTTTCTAGGATTAATGGCCTTAATTGTTTAGATTAAATTATCTTAATTGTTTCTATCACAATAATGACCTTTGGTAAGTTTTGCCAGTTTATTCCGAGCATGGAACAACTGTATAGACTCATTATTCATAAATTTACGTCTTGTAAATTTTAAATATTATAATTATAATATGAAAAAATAGACATTTTTTTAAAATTAATAATACTTTTCAACAAATTTAAAATAAATTTAATTTTTAAAGATTCATTTAAAATTATTAATCATAAATATACATATCTGTTAACGTAATTTCCACAATAACAAGTAATTATGTTTTATGCATTAATATTTATTGTATTTATATTGCTAGAGAACTATAAACATATACTAATAATTAGCATTGGAAGAAGAATGAATCAACATAATATTTTGTAGACTTAATATCTTGGAAGGAAATATTTATTTCATTATAAATAGAGTTAATCGTTAACTCAATTTAGTGCAATTATATTTAGTATACTCCTAAATATTTAAAAGAAGATAATTTTATTTATGTATCATATATATACATTAAAAATATATTAAAAACAAATAAAAAGTATATAAGTAAAGTACAACTGACGAGGGTTAAAATCTAGTATTTAATAGTAACTCAAATATTCAAAGGCTATATTATTTGCTCAGACATAGTTTTTAGGATAGTTAAACCTATTTGACAAACTGTCTGGTTTCTTTCAACCATTAACTATACAGACTCAATTATCAAATGTTTAATGTAATAAAATAATGGATAATCCAATCTAGTCCTGAAAATGGGATAAGTTGATTTGACGCGTAAGTTGAAGGAAAATACACTTTTAAAATTAAACACATTTTAATTTTTTAATTTAAAAAATTAAACGTATTGTAATAAATACTCCTTCGGTTAAAAATTACTTTAGTTTTGACCACGTAAAACGGTTTTAAATTGATTGTAATTCCAATGAAATATTAATGGGTTTTTTTTTTTCTCTCCATCTGGCTTTCATATTAATTAATATTTTTCTGGTTTAATTGCTTTCAATTTTTCTTTTGAAAAAAAGATAAATTAGACGAATTTTATAAACGAGTAATATGTATTTTTAAAAAGTTGAAAAAGCGGAGAATTTTTTCTCTTTATACTGTTTTTTTCCTTGTTTTTTAGTCACTAAAAAAAATCGTCAACAAACAAATCTAAATACCATTGTTTAAAAAGACTAAACACTCAAAGCACATGTTAATACGGAGGAGAAAAAGTAAAATAAAATAAAAAAAACATATTTCACAAAAAAATGACTTTCTTTTTCGAATGACTTAAAACAGTTAAATTATATCAGTGTAGAAAATATTCAGTAATCCATAAATTTGAACAAAATCAAATTAATTTCCCAATAATTTAAATGAATATCGAACAAATATAAATTTGCCTAAGCTAATTCTGAATTATTTGAATATTTAAACCATTCTTAACAAACATCTAATTTAAAAAAGAAAATAAATATTTCGCATCTTCTAACATGATAAATATCAGTTGAATTAAGAAATTTCCCTAATTCATTTGATTAAAAATTAAACTAAGAATCACTCTTTTCGCGGTTAACAAAATAAAAACGTCATCTAACCTAGTTTTTAAGAATACAATAAAACAAAGGCTTATAAAATATATTTTTAATTTATAAAAGATAAAACAGTAAAAAAAATAATTTCAATAATTTTGTTTTTTGGTGAGAGTTGAGGTGACATGATTTGTGTGTGAATAAAATTAAAAAAAAAAAACATGAAAGAGTATGATACTGTTTTTTAGGTTTAAAAATAATGAATTAATGAATTATAAGAAGGGAGAAGTAGAAGAAACGGAAAAGCTGTGTAAAGTAACAGAGGCAGACGGAAGGAAGGGAAGCTCTGAAGCCCGTGAGCTGAGCGTGACTGTTGCAGTTTATAATCTGTTCCTCTGCTACCCCTTACCATAACATAACCGTTCACCTTCATTTCCAATTCGTAGCTCAATTTTCCTCTTCATTCTCTCTCTTCAGCTACTGCTACAGGACTCATGCTCGTGTAGCGGAGGACATGGCTTCAATCTCCGCCGCCGAACTCAACTTTCTAGTTTTTCGTTATCTTCAAGAATCAGGTTTTCTTCCGCGTCTTTTCTTTTCGTCTCTTTGTTTTTTTCTTTTTGTGTTTCGAAATCTATTCATATGCGGTATACTTGTTTTCTTTCACTTCTCTCTCCTCTCTTTATCTCTCGTTCTCTCGCTCCTTCAAAGATGTTGTCAATTTCCTAGTTTTTTTTTCTTTACCTTCAAGAATCAGGTTTAAATGCGCTTTCTTCTTTATATGTTTGTGATTCAAATTTTATTGATATTTGATATACTTGTATCTCCTTTTTTTTTTCCTCCCTTTTTCTCTTGTGTGTGTGGGGTCTCTAAAATGTTAAGGTTTTAAATGTTTCGACGAGTACGGAGTCCTTTGTGTTTATAATTTGACATTTTTGTGCTTGTATGGGCATTTCAATGTTGTTCCAGTGGATTAGGGTTTCGTATTGCTAGTAAAAGAAAATTACTCACGAGGGAAAAAAACTTCCTTTCCCTTTTCTTTTTTGTTTTCTGTGTCGAAGATCTAAAAGGGCTGGAAATTGTTAGATCTGCTACTGAAAAAAATAGGTGTGGGGTGTTTAGGGTTGATATTTAATGTTCTGAAATTCTCTGTTTTGTTTGATCAGCTAAGGTTTTTAATTAAGATACATTGGGGCTGTAGTTATATTTTTATACTGAGACGGTGCTGCCTTGTGTTTGGTATAGGTTGAAGTTCATTTTGTACCGAGTGAAATGGGTATAGTGAATGAAAATGACGACTGTGAGGAGCTTTAATTTTTTTCTGCTCCTATTTGAATATCTTTTAATGGTGATAATTATAAATCGTGAATTATATTGCAAAAAGATGGTGGGATTGTTGATTTAAAGGTAGCTTGATGAAGCTTTGAGCAATATGAAACCGAGTGCTCAAAGTAACTTTGAAAAGGACTCTGGGTGCTTTGAAGAATAAAATTTTGCTTGATCTTTGGACTAAATGACATTTTTCACAGAACTGCTTAACATGCTATATAATGTGAGATATAAAACCATTCCATGCCTTTTTACCAAACAGTTTAGGCAGGTATGTATGTTTGGATTTAAGTTGGCAAAGTACTTTTCGCAAATTGCAATGAACAATTGCGAATTCCAATTCACAAAATGGAAAATGAAGATTTTATTGTTTTGTTTCTAAAAGTACTTTTCAACTCTCCCAGATAAAATTGGGAGGTACTAACTGCTTATCAGTAGTGTGTGGAAATTGCGGAGGGGGTGGTGTGTGGGAAATGTTTTAGAGAATAGTGGTATAAATGGATAAAGGTGGATTAGGTTGGGCTAAATTGAATTTGGGACCCTTGGGAGAATTTATGCCTCTTGAAGTGCCTAAGGGGGGTTTCTCTTATTGTTTTCTTCCTTGGAAATGTGTATATGGTATGGGGGTGGAGGAGACAAAAGGAAGATATCAATGAAATCATTCATAATAACTACGCTCAATAGTTTTTTTATAAATGTGGTTTATGACGGAATGTTATCACAGTGTTTGGTTTGGTCCATGTGGACACCCTCTTGTAGTGGGAAAAGACTTGGTTATTGTTGTTGGTTATACCTTGCAAAAGCTTTTGGGAGAGTTTGTCCTTCAAAACATCTGTTTGAAGTTATGTTGTAATGATAACAATATGTTGGTGCGTTCATAAGAATAAGGAAAACTGGATGCTGTTGTGTTCATAGTATAGTTTGTTTACTGGATAATAAAAAGTCATGCTTTCCATATATATGTAATGTCCATATTACTTGCAACTGAATTGGTTTAAGTGTTACTTGTTCTGCATCACTACTGCAGGTTTCACGCATGCTGCTTTTACTTTTGGTTATGAAGCTGGTATCAACAAATGCTCCATTGATGGAAATTTGGTGCCACAAGGTGCTCTTGTTACATTTGTTCAGAAGGGTCTACAGTACTTTGAGATGGAAGCCAACTTGAGTAATGTTAGCATTTTTGACTTTTTGTATTCTTGATTGTTATCAACATAACATTTATCCATTTGAATAGACCTTTTTAAGCTTTTAAACCCTAGGTATCATGTTGATCAATGTTTCTTTTAAGCCTGCCAGTGTGATGCAGACCTGGAAGAAGATTTTTCGTTCTTACAACCTTTGGATATTATCACAAAAGATGTGCATGAACTTAGGCAAATAATAAGTGAACGAAGAAAAAAACTACAGAAGGAAAGAAAGAAAGAAATTGAGAAGGAACATGAAGGAGAACGTGTACGAGCAAGAGAAAAGGAAAGACGTGAAAGAGAAAAAGAAGTTGAAAAGGATAGACGTGAAAGGGAGAAGGAAGTTGAAAGGGATAGACGTGAAAGGGAGAAAGAACTTGAAAAGGAGAGACGTGAAAAGGAGAAAGAAGTTGAAAAGGAGAGACGTGAAAGAGAGAAGGAACTTGAAAAGGAGAGACGTGAAAGAGAGAAGGAACTTGAAAAGGATAGGGAGAAGGTAGAAACTGATAAAGACCGAGAACAACAGCATGGAGATCAGAATGTTAGAGACATGGTTATAGATCATGAAGATAGGGTCCCTGTAAAGCATGAAGAGAATGGAGCAGTTGGAGGTATTGTTCTGCTCCGTGGAAATGGCTTATGTAGAATATGTTTTTTCTTCATGTTTTAGTACTTGGCTGCATTTTCTTTCTTGAAATCTGTCCTAAATGCCTTTTTCAAATAATTGTTATCTCTTATTTTCTGTTAATCTTTACATGTTTTTATCATTGCTTGCTCCTAAAATTTGTATTATATTTGCTTGAACATTATGGTTAGGTTATGAATCAGGAGTGGTTTAATAACTAATGATAAATGACTGATATTGTAGCTTGCTTGGAAATATGATTCTTTTAAACTACCATTTCTTTGAAATTGCTTATCATAGTTGCGAGTGTTTTTACCACTAGAGTCCCTTGTCCCAAATACTGTTAATAGGAGTATTTCATTGTATGTTGCAGTAGCACACAAAAAATGCATACTAAGAGTCTATTTCAGTTAATATTATTCCTTCATTGAATTTTTCATTTGCTTTAATAGGGCCAGAACCAATGGACATCTCTACAACATCAACATCTCAGCTATGTGAAATTCCCAGTTCATGTGTAACAATTTTGGAAGGTCATACATCAGAGGTTAAGTATTTATTCGATGGGGCTTTTGTTTCTTAAATTATCTTTTCATTTAGAGATATTTTTCTTAATCTCTTTGTTAATTAGCTTGTTCATCATCTGTTTTTAGGTGTGCGCTTGTGCATGGAGCCCTACAGGATCTCTTCTTGCATCAGGGTAGGCATCCAAATAAATTATTTCTTTATAAAAATATGTATTGAAGTGTGCATAACCTAATGGATAATGCACATTATATCATATTGGTGCATATTGGATTTCCATTTATAATGCTTACAATTTTGTTTGATTAAGGAACATGGAATGCATTCAGTTATTATTTTTTAATTAATTAAAGCTGTTTGGAAACATTGTTTTTGGTATTCAATTTCTGAAATGGAAAATAAAATCAGGATGATTTAAAATCTGGTTTTTCTGGAATTGGGTTTTAGTAGCATGTAAAAGTGGCCCCTGGCCGCTACAGGGCCTATTTAGTAGAGCAGTTTAGTGTAGTTGTGGTAGCTCACTGAATAGCAGACACAGTGGATGGGTTAGTGGCACTACTTTTTGATTCCAAAAGTCTCTTTGAACGGAGACATTGAGCTTTGTTGGGATTTCAATTAAAAAAGTGAAATCTTCCACTGTAATGTTAGTAAAAATCGTGAATAGCTACTTTCATTTAGAAGATGATTATTATTGATTCCTGTCTAGGAAAATTGTATCTGACCTTTGTTAGCATTTACTTCTATGTTTTGTTTAAGACACGCATGGCTTTTTATTGTATGAATAGTTGAGTATTTTTTGTCCTTTTTAAGAATTTTATATGAACTATATAAGAAGAAAAGGTAAAATTGTGTCGGATCTTTGTAAAATTTTAAATATATTAAATAATACCCAAACAAGTTTTGTATTAGTTTTGTCCCTTTAAAATTTAAATTTTTTAGGTCCATGTTAAGTCCTAATGATAGGGGAAAATTGATGTGGATGATGGTTGTAGCATGTGAATTATACAATTAAAAGTGATTCGGTTAGATGCATAATTAACACTATGTTAAAACCTGTTAGAATAGGTATTAAATAAGTAGTTAGCAGTTGTATTGGAAAAGTGCTGTATGTTGTCCCTATGAGCTGTTTACCTATATGCACAATTACCTTATGTAAGTTTCTTTTGTAAATATCAAAAATAAGCTGCGAGATAATCTCTCATTTTCAATCTTAAGTTGGTACCCAATCTGTTAATTTTGCGGTTGTCCATCTCTGTCCACCATTATCCTCTGCTGTTGCCATCCTTTGCCTGCCACTGCCATCCGCTGTTGACCACCTTTTTGTCACTAGACCAAATCCAATTATTCTCCACAAGGCTCGGGGGACCTCCTTGTCCTTGTTTTGATTCTTGTTTTGTTGGTTTCAGCCTTGCTGGGAGGCTCCTCTCTCATCTCTCTCTCTCTCTCTCTCTCTCTCTCTCTGTCTCTCTGTCTCATACTCTTCCTCTACCACTGTTTGCCATCTTTTACAATTGGCACTAGCTGTGAAGTGTAAGTTGTTGTTGTTGTAATATTGAGTGTTGGTGAATTCTTCCCTTACTTAAAGTGGACGCAAACATCCTCAATGTTCCTTACATGGTTTTCCTAGCAAGATATCAAACATCTTCCAATCTGTTGAGGTTGAACCACTTTTCTAATGAAGTATCTCTAGTTTTAAGTTTGAAAGCCAGCACGACCTTTCACTAGTTTGTTAAAATCTTGCATATCTCAAACCTTGGAGTGTCAAATTTGACGGATAATTGACTTTAGTGCTTTTGATCACATTTCTGATAATGCTTTGTTATTTTCTTCCATTCGTCATCCTAAAGTTCCTTGTGTTATTACATTTGCAAATGGATTCAAAGTTACTTCTTAAGGAGTTGGTTGAATCTTCCTTTCTCTGTCTTTGAACCTAAAACATTTTTTGTCCTTAATTGTCCTTTTAACCTAATTTCCTCAAGTCAATTAACTAAATCTTGAAATTGTTCTATAAGCTTTGATGTAAATTCTTCTATTATATCAAAGCACAAAAGAAACTGACTAATTGATGAAGGACATGAATCTTGGGGACTCTAGTATCTAGGTACTAGACTGTCAATGTCTTATTTAGCATCACCATCTCCTAAGCTTCTATATGATCTCTTAGGTCATCCACCTTTATCACAATATGATTTATAGACATATGATATAATTTATGTAGGGGTAAAGTATCCTATAGTTACTTATGTTGGAAGTCTCACATCGACTAAAGATAAGGCCAATTCATAATATATAAGTGGGTGCAAACCTCACCTTACAAATTGGTTTTGTGGAGTTGAGTTAGGCTTAAAGTCCACTTCTAACATGGTATCAGAGTCATCATTAAAGCCTATACTAGCAATATTTGTTGTTTGTTGGGCATATTGTTCCACCCGCTATTCAACCGCTATCGGACCACCCATTAATGTCTAGTCCCACGCTCAAGATGTATATACCTTGGTGTAAGGGAGGTGTTGGAAGTCTCACATCAACTAGAGATAAGGTCAATTCATAGTATATAAGTGGGTGCAAACCTCATCTTACAAGCTGGTTTTGTGGGGTTGAATTAGGCTTAAAGTCCACTTCTAACAACCTATAGCTATTGTCATGGGTTTGTACAAAATGAAACTTTGTTGTGTAGTTCAGACGTAACAATCTTAGCATCACATGAATTTTGACCTTCCATGAATTGAGAAATGTAAGCTGTGGATGTACTTGGAGATTGAGATGTTTGTGCAAACATCACATCCAGACTTTAATCGTAGATACTCTTTATACTCTTCCTCAATGAACTTGGAATTGGTAGTGGTAGTTTTAGCCATAGAGATATTGGCTGTTTTTGAAGGAAAACTATGCAAGGAGTAGCAATTTTCTTGGGTGTGACACTTTTACAGTATGTGCATTGCCCCTCTTCCTCTAGTGCCACATCCTCCTTTTCCTCATTTGGCAACTATGTGTTAACTCTTTGGCAAGTGTACCAAATCGTCTAAAGTAATAAACCGGTAAGACCAGAAATCGTTTCCCATGAGACTCGTGAAACTAGACAATCGTATAATTTCTAACTAACCTAGACTAAAAAATGTTTCCATAATTTGAGTTTTAGTGAAATTAAAGTAACTATAAAACATAAATGATAAAAGTGATCTTAAGCACTCAAACACTTTGAAATGGAGAGATTAGAAATGCAATGGAATGATATTGTTGGGGGTATGATTTCACCTACTTCACTCTTATGCATAGAAAATCACTTCCTCTTCATTGATGTGTCAATGTCAATCTACTAATTTACTCAAACCCCACTCCCTTGGTAGAAAAAGCCTAGACTTCCTCATTAGACTCCAATCCCTTGGAAAACCTAATGATTAATTCCGCATTAAGAAATGAGATTTTAAGACATCCAAAGGTCCTAGTTCTATCCCTAGATACTATTTCCTTTAGGTGTTTAACCCAAGTCAAGGTTTACTCAATATTTCCCAATATCAAGAAACCCTAAATCATGTCATGAGTAGCAACTTCACAACAAGCATTAAGAAAAGAAATTAAACACTAACAATCAATGAAAGAGATATATATTCATTCAAAACAACATGCTTTACATAAGAGTTTAGTGGTTACATCAATCCCCCAACAATAATGAAACTACCTCTCCATCAAGCTTCCAACAATGGTGGAAATGGAAGAAAGAAGAGAACCCAAGGAAGAAGAAGGACTGTTCCCACAGCTCCTAGGTCGCTCCAAGAGCTCCCAATCAGAGGAAAGGCGTCTGGGTAGCAAAAGATGGCAAGTTCTTCGTGCATCCAAGTGAAATATGCCATGTCAGCAAAGTTGGCGCTCAAGCCCCCCAAAACTGGGGCGCTCAGGCGCACGTCAGACAGACAAGCACAGGAGTTGGTGCACATGGCCAGCTTTCTGGCATTCTGACCCAGTGGCGCTCAAGCGCCCCCATTTTCGGGGCGCTCGAGCCTGATTTGACAGAATTTTGATTCTTCAATTTTGCTGCTTTTCTTGCTTTTCTTGGTTTCCAGTGCCTTCCTTTGATGCATAGACTTCTTCCAATTACCTTAAGCACATAAAAGCAAGGATTAGTGAACAAAATATCTCATTTAATCTTGGGGTGCAACCACTTAATCAAACTAAAAGAAAACAAGGATTTACAAGGTAAAAAGTTAGGAAAGGGTTGAAAATTTCTCTTGATTCATCACTGAAATCATGGTAAAATATGTCATTATCACTATGGCGGATGGTTCTATTGGTTCATGGGCTTCTTGAGATTGAGGCATTGAGACACGAACAAGGTGAGTGGTCAAGGTTTCCATGGAAAGGACCTTATGATTGGTCAGAAGTTGATCTATGATATGATCAAAGTCTGAATCTAAAGCATAGAGGATCGTCACCATATAATATTTGATAAACTTCTTCTTGATGTCCTCCGAAGGTTTAACTTCTAAGAACATTCTCAACTCTTCCATTGCCACTTGGACTTCAGTAATGAAGGAAACCATATCATAGTCTTCCATTTTGAGACACGCAAGCTTGTTTGTTGTATCATAAAGACGTTGAATATCGTTAGCATAGATAATTTTTTCCATTTAGCTTCTTGAAATTAATTAAGGGACTTTCGAAGAATGAAAGAACACCTCTAAACTCTATATCTGATAAAAAGAGGTGATGGTAAACTGTAATAGGATGGAACCAGAAAACCCTAGGGGTTTTCTTAAAGGGGAGCTTATGGACTTCATCAAAGTGAATTTTTAAGGGTTAGAACAAAGAAAGGAGGGTCCAACGACAACTATGGAGGTGGCGTGGTGACGTTTCGATGAGCATAAGGCGGTGCGTGAAGGAGAACTGGACTTTGGCACCGGCAGGGTTGGTCGTTGCATGGAGAGACGAACTAGATCCGGTGATTGTCGATTGAAACTGTGGTGGTGGGATGGTGGTGGACGGCGATGAAATGGTAGAGTACAATGGTTGTTAGTGATGGACTATTACAAACTACAATGGACAGCTACAGATAGAGGTAGACAGCAGAAAAACAGCGACGGACAATGGCAAATGGCGTTGGACAGTTGTGTACAACAATGGGAGGTGTCGATAGATGAAACAAGATAGAAACCAGAGTGGGATTGACCTGCTCTAATACTAACTTGAGATAAAACAGGAAAAATATATTTCTAGAGGGCTTAAGAGATTTCTCTCACTATCTTCTATTTATAATGAAAATCTAAGAGTACATGGAATATTAAAGGATTGCACTAGACTCGTAGGTGCAAAACTAAGTAAGACTAATAAATGATCTACCAGACTATACCCTACTTAGGCTTAATGATGATACATAGATGTAATTACTCTAACAGTTACAGACATTTGGGTATTAAGACTAATATAGTAATAGGAACCTTGCAATATCTTCATTATGAAACACACAGAAATGTGCAATAGATGGAGGGAGTAGCCCGTAGGTTATTTTTTGTCTGAATGTATTTTGCTTTATGATATTAATGATATTCTTTCACTTTACCATGATCACTTGAATTTTTAGATCTGGGGATTCAACAGCTCGTATTTGGACAATAGCAGAAGGGAGATGTAAGCCTGGTTCACATAATGGCCCTTTGAGCGTGTTGGTGTTGAAGCATGTTAGGGGTAAAACAAATGAAAAAAGTAAAGATGTTACTACACTTGACTGGAATGTGAGTTCAGTTGCATACTATGATTTAAATCTTAGAAACTACTTCCATTTCTGTTATTTATATGTTTTAATACTAAAGCTTTGTTTTTGGGTTCATTGTTGTTAGTTTCGTGAAGCCCTCTCTCCCCCCAAAAAAAGTAGCAAGCAACGTTATCAAACTCGGGACTTTATACTAACTCGTGAAAAGTCCATAGACTTTAATTTTAAACTCATAAGAGTTACTTCATATAAAAAAATATTAAAACAACAAGTAATAAGATGATGATCGTTTTAATTCCACAATAATGAAAAACATTAAACCTCAATACAAAAGTAACAAGTCAAGTAGTTCATTACTAAATAAGTTCAAACAACACCAAATAAAACATAAGTTAATGCAATATACAAGTTAACATTTAAATAACTAAATAATAAAAAAGAGAAATATCTTCAAATCCTTCAGAGATGATAAAGTTTCAAGAAATTTGCCAACCACAACATTGCAGGGAGAAGATTGTTGCTGTTTGCTTGAGCCTCAAGGAAGAACAAACAATGAACTGGGAAGGGATGCAACTGAATCGGATGGTTGTCATCTCAACCTCTGAGGTGGGCATAGTGACTGCCTAGAGAAAGGGGTGGCGTGATGAGAAGAGTATCTCTGTCACCAAAAGCAAAGAGAAATAGCATAGATGAGTGTCTCGGAGAACCCTAATCGTGGGTCTTCTATTTCCATTTTTGCATGCCAAAATGACACAAAAGGAGTGTTGTTTTGGTTATGAGAACAATGGGAAGATATTGTTAAAAATCAAGGCAATAGATGGAATTTAAAATTTTCCATAAAATACTGTTGTTTTTGTAAATTTTTTTCTGAGAATATACAGAGATTGTTTTTAAGATTATTATCTGTAATATTTGCTAGTGATTTACACCTTATGGAGAGTTAAATCTGGCTGTTTTACAGGGGGAGGGGACTCTTCTTGCAACTGGTTCATATGACGGGCAGGCAAGAATTTGGACTACTAATGGTAGGTCATTCTTTTGTTTCCTTAGATTCTCTTTTAAGGAATTTTAATTGACGAGATAAAAGAACCAGAAGTTGCTTTGGAATCATATTTTTCCAAGTATGCATTTGATTCCACAACCATGAGAAAAAAAAGTTCAATATTATTTGCATGGTGTAGGTGGGTACAAGTTTTACTACAAGTCAGCAGCTGGTGTTTGCAGCAGGACTGTAGTTATTAGTGTTTTGAGGGAATATTTGGAACAACTAGCGAATTCATATTTAGATTGATCTTGTGGTAAATCAATGCATGATTGTCGCAAGAGACAAATTATTGAGAGAACTAACTTATTTGGGCTACACTTGTGTTCTGGAGATTAACTAGTTATTTATTACATTCAATTGGAGAGTAATCTAAGCTGATAGCTCCCAGAATACTATCCCTTTCTTAGTAACTAGAAATTGATTATTCTATAATAACTAAAATGTAGTTGACTATATATTCTGTAACAATGCTCACAGAATACTATCCCTTTCTTAGTAACTAGAAAATTCTAAACTAATTAAAATATAGTTGACTATATATTCTATAACAATACCTCCAATGTTGTAATGGCAGCGTGGGTTGCTTGGTGAAACAATTGTTATTTTCCCTATCCAAAATGATTGGGAGGAACATGAATCGTATGTAACGTTTTTTCTTTCACAGGATTGTTTTAATAAATGCCAAACGGATTGATTTGAGTGCTAAGGATATTATGCTTTTGTCTTACAATTTAATACTTTGTGCATGTCTTAATATGCACATATCTTTTAATGTGTCTTCCAACTGTCTTTTCTAGAGAATCCTCTGGATTTTTATAGTTGCATTCATCCTATTTGGAAAAACATTGAATTCTACTTCTGATTTATTTAAATAGACTCTGGGTGTATTTCAATTTTCTTGAGGTGTTTTGATTCTTGCTATCTTTGACTAGGTGAACTGAAGAGTACATTAAGCAAGCACAAGGGACCAATATTCTCCCTGAAGTGGAATAAGAAAGGCGATTATCTCCTCACTGGAAGTTGTGATCAAACTGCAATTGTGTGGGATGTGAAAGCAGAGGAATGGAAACAACAATTTGAATTTCATTCAGGTGCGAATGTGTATTGAAGGGAAAATTCTATAAAAAGAGCTCTTAGTGAGAGTCTTCTCTGGTATATTTATGTTTAATTCAGGATTGATATTATGTTTAGGTCCCACACTTGATGTTGATTGGCGCAACAATGTGTCTTTTGCCACTAGTTCCACCGACAATATGATATATGTTTGCAAAATTGGTGAAACCCGCCCTATAAAGACTTTTGCCGGACATCAGGTTTGTACACGAGTTCTTATTTTTGCAACTATGCTATAAGCGTGTATTTTGAGGAAGGATTCATCCCCTGCATTCTTCACAACTTAAAAATATCTGTTTGTGGGTATTGTTAAATGTTTTTATTTATTACCGAGTTTTATCTGTTGAGTGTTCAGAAAGGAATAGCTTGAGATATTTCTTTAAACTACATCTGCTAATTTCCTTACTGCATTTTCAGGGTGAAGTTAATTGTGTCAAATGGGATCCCACTGGTTCATTGCTGGCCTCATGTTCTGATGATATCACAGCAAAGGTAATAGTTGACCACTTAATAACTAACCTTGTGATCTTATTATTTAATATTGAGAAAACTCAACTCCCATTTTGATTATAGAAAAGGCTGAAAGGGTTTATGTAAGTAGAGGGCAGCTCTTGCTTATAAACTGGGTGTATGGGATTGAGTTAAACTCAAATTCATATTCTGAGGTGATATCAATACCTATCCTAAACTTGTTATTGGACCACCTACCGTACAACTAACAGCATGTCCAATGGTGCATGTAAGTGGGTGTTTTGGGAAAAACTGGGTCTCGTGTTGTCTAGAGATAAAGCCAGATAGTATATGTATAAGTGGAAGGTAACTCTCACCTCATTATGAGTTAGGCACAAGTCTACGCTCTTGAGATATGTTATTTTCATACTAATTGTATTTATTGACTGATACAGTGGGCGATTGTTTTGATATTTTTATAAAATTATTTATTGTCTGAGAATTATGAAATTATCTTTGAAAATAATGTACGTTGGTTTGATGTTCTTGTTTGAATTGGTTGTGATTGTTTTGTAGATATGGAGTATGAAGCAGGATACATATCTTCATGACTTGAGAGAGCATTCCAAGGTTCCTCGAGTTTTCTTTGTTTTCCTGTGTCTTCCATTTGTGTCGCATTTTGTAATTTGCAATTTTAATTGTTGTTGCGTTATGCATGTTGTTGGGAAAACTAAATAATTTGCTTTGTAGGAGATATATACCATCCGATGGAGCCCCACTGGTCCTGGTACAAATAATCCTAATCATAAACTGGTGTTGGCCAGGTAAGTTAGTTTCATGATGAAATTAGGTTCTGCACTTGTGATGTACATACATGCTTCTGTGTATTCTTTCTCCAAACTTAGAATGTTGTTTTACACTGCTTCTGTGTATACTTTCTCCAAACTTAGAATGTTTTACACTGTTTCTGAACCCCTGAATCCCAGTTGATGGGTCTGGAGTGCATTTCTTCAGCCAGTAATGTTGTTTCTTGTGTGTTGTGTGATGCCTTGAAATTGGTAATGTGGCCTTTGGCTGGTTGCTGATTCCAATTGATTATATTGGAAGTTAGTTTTCATTTTAAAAAACTTTGCGGTCATCTGATATTTTTGCAGTGCTTCATTTGACTCAACTGTAAAGCTGTGGGATGTAGAACTCGGGAAACTCATCTACAGCTTGGATGGACACAGGTACCGTTTTTATGGCTAGATTTTATTTATTTGAGGGTCTTCTCTTTTCATCACTACGTTTTACATGTTGAAACATCATGCATAGTGCAAAGAGGCACACAGGGCCTTTTTGATTCCTTCTCACTTTTTTGTTTTGAACACTGTTTTTAAAAATATGCTACACTACTCACCAATCAATTTCCCATCAAAATTCTATTTACGAAAGCTGTTTCCTGAACAGAATAACATAAGGACAGGCTCTTCCAAATAAGCACTCAAAAAAAAAAAAAACGGAAATAAGCGAGGCCATAATATTTTTTTTTTTTTTTTTTTTTTTTCTGATATGTCTATTTGATTCCACAGGCATCCCGTATATTCTGTTGCTTTTAGTCCCAATGGTGAGTATTTAGTTAGCGGTTCTCTTGACCGATCCATGCACATATGGTCATTGAAGGAAGGCAAGATTGTCAAGACATACACGGGCAATGGAGGCATTTTTGAGGTCTGTTGGAATAAGGAGGGGGATAAGATTGCTGCATGTTTTGCTAATAATACAGTTTGTGTTTTGGATTTCAGAATGTAATATTTGTGAAGTCTTAGTAAATTAAATTCTTTCTTTTCCACCCTTGAGATGAGATCGGTGGAAGTGTATTTTGGGTGGGTGGGTAGGTTACCCATTTTAACCTTAGTTGTAGGTATAACTCATTGTTCGTGGATCCTGTTGTAATTTGCTATATAACTTAAGTGAAAGTAGTTTGTAGGAGTGTATTCTTAATAAGCAAAATGTATAGATTTAGTTGGACAACATCCTGTTCAAGTATCGCTAGATTTGTGTATTGTGTGTACTTGCCTTTCTCTTGCATTTTAGGCTCATTTGATCAATTAAGGCAAGTTATGAAGGAAATGCGCAAGGGGAAGGTTATTGGTAAATAATATATCTTTTTTAACAGCTCGATAAAAGGAAGGAGGAAAAGTAGATTTTCGCGTGGGCTTCTGAAACGCTTTAATGTATAAACTTGATTTTTAGTCGGACCCTAAACAGCATTGATGGGTTCAAAATCTTATACTTTGTAAGTATAAACTTTATTGTAAGCTGACTCGGGATAATTAGTATCTTCATATTTGTTTGATAACAGTTGTTTATTGACAATTTTGTATGATGAGGAATAGCAAGGATTTAAGTAACAATTGCATTTATAAAATTACAGATTATAAATAAAATGTTAATAGGCAACAGGAATTCGATCTTAATTTTGTTTGCGAAAAATACGTTAGCTATTGCATCCATAGTTTTTGTAAGCAACAGCAGCAAATATGGTGTTTCTCTTTTAGAAGAGGGAATTTTATGGACAAAAATATAATTTAAGTTCACCAATAATCCCGGCACGAACACGAACCGTTCTCAAAATGGTGGAACCGATTCCGGTCTCTCATTATTATTTTTCTGCCAGAGATCTTGGACATCATCTTCATCACGGCATGGCAATCTAAACACACTCGAAGATTCTTTACAATCTTGATCGCAGTTCCTGGGCTGGTACTTATAAGCCCAAATGCTAAGGCAAGCTTCTCACTATGAACTTCCAACGATTGCTCTTTCTGTTGCTCTCCTATATCATGTAATACCACATCTATTTTTGGGGTATAACCGCGAGCCTTGAGCAAACCATTCATTTTCCCGAGCATCGAATATATATCCTTGCTTCTCCGGTGTCTTATATCACCAGCAAGAAACTCGTGCACTCTGTTGTTAACTTCAATGGAACTACAACCAGGTTCCTTCTCAACCCCACTCTCTTTCATAAATGATCTGACCTTAGCCACACCAACCCAGTTACGAGCAGCAGCATACATGTTAGAGAGAAGGATACAAGTCCCTGAAGTAGCCAAATCATTGCTCACAAGAAACTCTGCAATTTCCTCTCCCAACGAAACATCGTTATGGATTCTACAAGCCCAAAGCAAAGTACCCCACAGGATAGAATCAGGCTCCACCTCCATGCTTCTCACAAGGTCATAAGCTTCTCGCACACGCCCAGCACGGCCAAGAAGATTAACCATACACCCGTAATGCTCAACCTTTGGTTCCATCTCATACCTACTCTTCATCAAATCGAAAACCTCCCATCCTTTGCCAACCAAACCTGCATGCCCACATGCAGTCAAAACAGCAACAAATGTAATATCTGAAGGTCTAACTCCAACACGAAGCATCTCATGAAACAACTGCAAGGCCTCATCACCAAACCCATGTATGCCATACCCCATAATCAACGAATTCCACGCCACCACATCCTTTCCCACCATCCCATCAAACACCTTGCGCGCATCCTCCAAACTCCCACATTTGCAGTACATATCAACCAACGCAGTACCCACACGTAAGTTTAGCTTGACCCCAACCCCAACACCACGATTCTCAACATACGAATGCACCCACCTACCACACTCCAACGCACCAAGCTGGCCACAAGACGACAACACAGCCAATACAGTTATCTCATTGGGCCTAACCTTCTTACCCAGCATTTCCCTAAAAAGCACCAAAGCCTCGTTCGGGCACCCATGCTGAGCATACCCATCAATCATCACGTTCCAACACACCACGTCCTTCACCCTCATCCCTTCAAACAACAGCCGCGCCTCTCGGAGCATCCCGTGTTTCACGTAGCAAGTAAGCATGGCAGTCAAAGAAACCAAACTCCTCTCAGGCATTGCGTCGAACAGTTTCTGAGCGGACACAACATCACCGCCCCGTGCGTAGGCATCAACAAGGCTCGTGGATACGTAAAGGTCGGAACTTAGTCCGAACTTAACGGCGTGGGAGTGAACGACCGTGGTGGGTTGCAGGGTGCAACCTTTGAGGAGGGAAGAGAGGGTAAAGGCGTTGGGTTGCACGTGGTGAGCTAGCATTTGGGCGTAATAAGAGAGAGCGCAGTCCCAGAGAGCGGAGTGGGAATAGGCGTTGATGATGGAGCTCCATAGGAAGACGTTAGGGGCTGGGGTGTGGTGGAAGAGGGTGACGGTGTGGTGGAGGAGGCCGAGGGAGGAGTAGGAGCGTTGGAGCTTGAAGTTGAGGATGGGGTGGTGGTGGAGGCCGCGACGGAGGAGTGCAGCGTGTATTTGGTGAAGGTGGTTTATGGATTTAGAGTTGTCGATTAGGACGGCGAAGTTGTCTACCTGAACTGAGGCTGAGCTTGCTGAGGGCGCTGCCTTCGTCAATACACTCACTTCGATTGGGCTCATCATCTTTCTTTCTTTATACACCTCCACACACACACTGCATCTATCTATCTATGCCCATCTTATTATTTGCAGTCATTTGATTTATTTTTATTCTAAATCATGTCATTTATCTCTATTTAGTCTATATATAGGTCGGTCACTCAAATGAAAAAAACCTACATGTGTATGAAGTTACTCTTATGTTCCTTTTTCTTTTCACTCTGTATAATAGTTGCACCCCAAGACATATCTTTGAATTGTTTGAGAGATGTAATTTTAAATTAATTTTAATTTCATGGTCAATAATAATAATAATTTCAAACATAGAAATTATTACTCAATTTTATTTAAAATAATAATCCATAATTTATGTTGACTTAATTTTTGTCCATTCCATTTTATTTCAATATAATTTTGTAACATCCCAATAAATATAGGTTGAAAATCATATTTATTTTAAGGAGTTAACAAAAACAATAAGAGAACAGTGGAAAAGAAGAAAGTAAAGAGAAGGAAATATATTGTCATATAGAATTTAAAACTGTACAGTAAAATAAAAGTCTGATACAATTTACATAATGAGACCGAACGGTCATGGGTTCAGCTTAAGACCGAACGGTACCACGACTCAAGAGCTATACCGAAAGACTTTACAAAAATGCTAAATAAACAGAACGATAAACAAAATAAACTTAATTATGATTCTACTGATCGGACAGTCCTACACTATCTTCAGGCGGAACGGTCTTCAAGACCTCTTCCAAAGAATCTTCAAAATCACCTTCTGCTCACATCCATTGGATGATCATTGCAGTGAAGAGAACAACGAACGATTAAAACCGAACGACACATGGACAAGACAGGAAATAAGGGTAAGCTTATGTAATTTAATTAATCAATTCCAACATACATTAAAACATGACAACTGAATGATCCAAACCAATATTTCAATCATACACTCAATATACAAGTATGTCAATCAAAACCGAACGCATAAATCATAATAATAACCGACCATCTTGACACTGTCCGGATTGTATGAACCATGTAGTTCGTCGCTCTTTGCACCCGGGTGGACCTGGCTGGGACACACTCAACAGACCGCCACCCGAGGTTAGTCCAGTGGAGCTACCTCAGTATAAAATTACCCTGAGGCTAAAGGACCTCCTGCCATTCCACGCATGAGTTACCCTTCTCTACATGAGCAGGCGTAATCACGGAATATCATGATTAAGCGGAGCCTGAGTCTGACCAAGGTCATACTTTACCAATTCAACTTCAATTCATGAGATATTCCTCCTTGGAGTTCTCTTTCACAACCATACGATTCATTCCTTAATAATTCTCATCATATTTATACACCCAATCACTCGAACAAAATCATGTATTAATATTTTCAATCAAGAATGAGAGCTAGAAACTAGAAACGTTAATAAAGTAAAATATGAATAAGATCGAACAGTTAGAATTACCTCACTTATGTACCATGACCGAATGGTCAAGTAACATGTTGGCTCTAATTTGAGCCGAATACTATTCAAGACTGGAAACACATCACCCTGAATCAAAACAGGAACCTAACTATACTACTATAGCTTTGACCAAACGCCTAAAGCTTAGCCCAAACACTTTATAACTTTGGTCGAGTACTTAGAGCTAAGGCCGAATACTTGAAGCTTTGGCCGAGCAATTATAGCTAAGGCCGAACACTTGGAGCTTTGGCCGAGAATTTAGGCCGAACGCTTAATAATTGGATAAAGTTTTCTTCAAAGATCGAGCGCTAGCATAGGCCGAACGCTCCTCGAGAGATCAAGTGTCAGTACAAGACCGAACACTCTTTAAGAGGCCGAGTGTCAGTACAAGACCGAACACTCTTTAAGACACCGAGTATCAGTACAAGACCGAACACTCTTGAAAAGACCAAGTGTCAGCACAAGACCGAACACACTTTAAAAAAATCAATATCAATGTAAGACCGAGAACTTAAATAACCGGATTGTCAGTCTATGACCAAACACTCTCAAAACTGAGCACTCAATAAGAGATATTAATAGTGTAAGACCGAACGTTATTCAAAGGAAGAGAATTAACATAAGACCAAGTACCTTCTCAAACCGAGCACTTCAAGGGCCGAACGCTCAGTATAAGACCAAACGCTCTTAAATAGGTTATTTGTTTTGAATGACTAACTATGCAAGGTATTTAAGCTTCAACATAAATTATATAAGGCCGATCATTTTAGGGGAAACCAAACGGTCCTAACGACCCTCGGGTACAATTTCAGCATTTCACTAAGTTAAATATACCTATGAATCATTTCATACAAACATCAAACATGCATTACTCAAACAACAATATTATACTTCCACATTTAATTCAGATCATACAATCATCAATCATATACTCAATCCATCATGCATTAATTCATAAAACATAATCATTATTAAATTTTTATAAGCTTCCCTTACCTCTAAATCCCGTTAGCTTCTAAGTCCTTGAAAATCCAAAGTGGTCTAAATGAAAATCTGACCGGTGTAACTGAAAGAGCTTGTCACCGCGAAGAATTAATCTGAAAGGGGTTTGGTGATCATAGGGAAAGAAAGGTGAGAAAACTTAGAGAGAAGGTGGAGAGTTTTAGAGAGAAAGAGGAGAAAAATAGTGGATTCTGGAAAATTGATCTGAGGAAGAAGAAGGGGTGCATGCAAAAAGTGGCGTCAACTTTTAAAATCCCATCTTAAATATGGCTTCTAAAAAATCGAACGGTCCACTCCCTGCTTGCCACCTGTCTTCCACTTTCTGAAAATCCACACCTCCCCTACTGCCACACAGTTTCCAATGGGTGGGAAATTAAATGGGGTTGGCAGCTTGTCCCCCAATATCATGGGAAATCTAGAACGGAAGTGACACATGGTATTCCACTAAAGTGGAGTATTTAATGGAGTGTGACATAATTTCACCAATTT
This sequence comes from Vigna radiata var. radiata, assembly GCF_000741045.1. Lineage (NCBI taxonomy): Eukaryota > Viridiplantae > Streptophyta > Magnoliopsida > Fabales > Fabaceae > Vigna > Vigna radiata. The sequence goes on from NC_028357.1 coordinate 28,259,597, forward strand.
TAATTTTTTATTTATTTTAAATAATAATTCATATTTCATTTTAACCTAACTTACTAATTACATTTTATTTTAAATTAATATTATGATAAGGGTAAAATAATAATTATCTAATTTTATCAAATAAATTTTTTAATCTATCAAACTCATTTATCATTAATTTTCATAAACTTTTCTCTTATTTCCTTATTTGTCATTATCTTTCCTTTATCCAATCAATCTTATTTTTACTTTTTTTTTCTTTTCTTTTCTAATCTACTAAAAACAAACGGGAAGTAATATCAAGTTTCTTATATAAATAACTCGTGCTTCAAAAGGATGAACCTTTCAAATGTTGCGTAGTAAAAAAGAATTCAAACAATTATATCAAAGTCGATATTAAGATGTAGGTTAAATATATGTTTTAGTCCTCATATTTGTTCTTTATTCTCAATTAGGTCCTCATGTTTTTTTTATCCCAATTGCATCCTAATATTTGTAATTTGAGACAATTAAGCCATCTCCGTTTTTTTTTGTCCCAATTGCATCCTAATATTTGTAATTAAGCCCTCTCAAGTCGTAGGCCAATTGAGAGGGCTTAATTGTCTCAAATTTACAAATATTAGGATGCAATTGGGACAAAAAAAAACATGAGGATCTAATTGAGAATGGGAAACAAATATGAGGACTAAAACATATATTTAATCTAAGATGTATTATAAGATAAATGAATGAGACAAATATGATTCATAGTAAAAATCTAGTCAAAAAGTGGCACATAAAATAAACAATAACTAAAAGTTTTATGTTGAGAGTGGAATAAGATTTCCTATACTCAAGACTCATTCCTCAAAAAATTCCTTGGCCATTACAAAGTTGGGTTAAATGAAATTTTTTTCTTGTTTATTCTTTTTGGTAACGTGGATTGTTATTAGTTTGTGCTTTTCTTTCCTGTGACTAATCGAAGTGGTTGAAAATTTTTCAGTGTTGAAGAATATGATAAAGGGAAGTGGAAGAAGATAAGGGCTTCAGGCATAGCTTTGCCGAATAATTAAAAAGAAAATGATATTTTGACACCAATTTTTTGACATCATTTTGACACTGCACACGTGTCAAAACGTGGTTGGACGATTTCAAATTAAAAAAAAAAAACTTTGGTTTTTTTCTTCCAAATATACCCTTATTTTAACTTTTTTAATTTGAAATCGTCTAACCACGTTTTGACACGTGTGCAGTGTCAAAATAGTGTCAAAAATTGGTGTCAAAATATCATTTTCCTAATTAAAAATATAGTTAAGTTACTAATGAACTTCCTTTTCTATGAGTGTTGGATTAGAGATAGGTTGAAGAATGTGAGTGGTAATAGGGTTCTCCATTTATTTCTTAATTTGATAAGATCACACTACTCTTGTAAGACTTCCTTTTTTTACACAAACACATTTTTTAAAATTCATTAAAAATAGTTAAGAACCTGATTTTTTGACTCAAATTTTTTGTGATATAAACTTATTATATATATTTGATAGAGTAACAATACTCATAGATTGAGATACAAAAGTTTGGTAGAGAAAAACTTCAAATGCCTATACTTTTTTTATAGAGAACTCAGATTAAAATGATTTATACATGAAAGTTGCTCGAAATTTTGCAAGTGGTAATGCACTCACCAATCCCCATTTTGGGGTTCCAAAATTTAAAAAAGTCTACCATTTACCAATACATTTTTTATTTTTTTTTAGTTTTTGACCTCTTTTCTACATTTTAGATTTTTAATTGAGATACTTATACTTGTTAGAAAAGTATGAAAATTTTGTGATATATTCTTATAATAAATAAATATTTATCAAACATATACATTTTTACATATTTCATTCCTTCATGTGCAAAATTTTTTATTTTCTAATTCTATCATTTACTGTTCAATATTTGACCAAGTTGAATTAATATATTCTTACATTCTTTTGAGATTGCTAGAAATTAGATTTTAGATGCTCTTTTATTAATATAAAAATAATATAATTAAATTAACATAAACATGCAAATAATATATATATTAAAATATTACATAAATGAAGTTATGTTACCTGACTTAAATTTATATCACAATACACAGAAATCATATTACCCAAACATGACTTTAATTAAATTGAAAAATAAACAATAAACTCGTACCATGTAAGCATGACTTTACCTTAGTGAGTCAAAAGTTGTCTTAAGCAAACACAATTTTTTTACAATGAAGTGGTGTCAAAATGATAAGACTTAACCTCTTTCCTAATTTTTTAAAAGTTATCAATAACTTTTTATTTTAAAATATCACCATTATATTTTTACCCATTTACATTTCTATCATTTATTCCGTAACTTTTTCTGATAAATCAATACTATATAATATTATTGATTTATATCCTCTTATTAATCTTTATATATTTCATCCTCACTGCTCTCGATTGTTGAATTGGGTTTTGAATTCAAAAAATAAAACTCTTGAACTACTTTTTTTTCATCCATTTTGATTGGATTGAGGTGGATTTAATCGTAATCGATCCAATAAAGACCACCACAAAATAAAATAAACAAAAAAATAAATTATATTTAAGTGTTATACAATTTTATTATAAATGGTTATTTAACATAATTACATATTAAGGATTTTGGGTCAAAACTGTTTGATGTGATTCATCCATAATGTATGTATTTTGTTAGTAAAATGTGATGTGATATAGGGCAACATTGGTGTAGTAATGGGCGGTGAGCATGGCGAGAGGAGAGTGGTGTATTGGATGCATTGCATATTATTATTATTGTGACATGTGACGCACATTGGTTTGCTTTGTAGTTTTGATCACGTGGCAGTGTTAGAACTTTGGGCAGCATTATGTCCCACAAGAGGAAAGATTATGCAGTTTACTGTTAGCTTTCCTTCCATGCATTGTTGTTGTGCTATTGCATGGATATCATCCTCTACCTTCATTTTGGAAGCTCTCTGCATTATTAATTAGATACCAGAATTCACTACTGTTTCAGAATGCTGCCACGTCTTACTACTTCTCCCAAACAAACCCTAATACTTTTTTAATTTTGTTTCCAGAACACTCATCTTTGTCCCTTCAGCCTCAACTTGCTTTTCTGACACTCTGTCTCTTTGATATTACGCCTATCGAAGTTGCTCATAAAGCTCATAAGTCATTTCTTTGCTGGAAATAACAAGAACAAATAAAACACTGGTATTAAACTAAAGGATATGGTAACAATTTATTTGGTATTAAAACTAAAACGCATAATTATATTGATAAAAAAATGTTACACTAATGCATACTTAATCATCATAGAATTGTATATGAATTATAAGAAGGTTTAAATAAAGTTTAATCATTCAAACGATTGTTGGAAGTCTCACGTTGACTAGAGATGAGGTCATTTAAGTGTATATAAGTGGGTGCAAACCTTATCCTACAAGCCGATTTTGTGGGGTTGAGTTAGGCTTAAAGTCCACTTCTAACATGGCATCAGAGCCATGACTGGACCCATCCTAGCGATTTCTGTTGTTGTTGGGCATATTGATCCACCCGCTATCGGGCCGTTATCGGACCACCCATTAAAAGAGTTTCTATTTTTAAAAATTGATACAATAAGTTTTTTTTTTTTTACTAACACTTTTAGAAAGAATGTCATTTATCAATTTGTGATTTTTTTTTTCAATTATTTTTAACATTAATTTCTATGTTGAAAAACAATTGATGAAAATAAATATTAAAAATAAATTTGAAAGATTTTGAAAAAATATGAAAGAAGAAGAATGAAAAGCAGAAATCACATTTAACTCTTATAGATATATTTAAAAAATATAATTAACATTTATATAATTAACTCAATATAATATATATATATATATATTTAATTATGTTAAAAATATTTAACTGAAAATATTAATTTTAATAAAAATATTTGTATAACATTTATATATAAAATTAATTTTGTTTTAATTTGAAAAAAAAAACGAAATTGTTTAATTTTATAAAAAAATTAAAAATAAATTAAAATAAATAAAAATATAAAAATCAAATTGACACTAGACATATACGTCATGAGAGTGACATAACACTCTTACTCTCAAATCACATTTTTATTGCCACATAACACACTATAATATGTGACAAATTTTTATTCTTTTAAAAATATAAAAAATAAAAATAATTAAAAAATATTTTAAAAAATTATAACTGACATCTCTTAAACGGTGATGAAAAGGAATTGATTTCTTTAATTTTTCAAAAATAAAAAACTAATTAATAAAAAAAAACATTGAAAAAATGTTAGAATGATTAAACCTTTAAATAAATACAAATTTAAATTTTAAATAAATAAAAATTTTAGGAAGACTTCTTAGAAAAAGTTTTAGTAAGAAGTTTAAAGTTTCACAATAACTAAAAATAAAAAATATATAAGAAAAAAGTCTACAAACTTATATGTTAAGATTTTGAGTTAGAAATAATTTAAGATTTTGAGTTAGAAATAATTTAAAATTTTTAGAATCAAATTTAAACTGAGTATTTAATAAACCATCATTTATGTATATACAATCATATATTTATCATATTAATATAAACAAAAAGCAAATAGGAACACATAAACAAATTTTAATTATGAAAGAACAAAACAGTTTGACCTTCCCATCAATGCATATTCTCTTTATAAAAATTTAATAATATAATGTAGAACATTTAATAATCTCTATTTGAAATGTAATTGAATGTGAAACCTAACTTATTTATGAAATCCATGGGTGTTTAAACAAATATTACGTATAAAAGTTAAATACTAACATTAAAAAAAGGAAAAAATTTGTATTAACCTCGTAAAGTACATCAGAAATTAGTTTATTACATTTAATATTAACTTATAGGTTTAGCTCTCCAGAGAACCTAAGGTTTATAAATTTGAAGAATAGGAAAGAAATTGAAGTCATATATCAGAATCAATGTCTTTCCCAAGGTTCTGGGTAGTTGCTCCACGTCCAATGGCATCTCTCATTTGTATCTCCACCTTCAATCCTCAACCCAAAAACGGTAAAACCTCCATGGTTGAAGATAAAGACCTAAGGAGGAGAAGGAAGCTTCTCAGTAGTCCAAACAATCTCCAAGAGTCTCTCTCCAACATCCTAAGTGATTTCTAGTCGTGAGAATGGAAGAAGATATCGAAACCATCGTGAAAACATGTTTAAATACCTAATTTCGCATACTAGGCCTGACATTTTCGTTGACCGACTTAGTCTTGCTCGCTGAACGAATTAGGGCAAACTGTCTGGGACTGAAAAATGCACTTGAATGAATTGTAAAAAATAATAATTTTTAATATATTCTTCAATTTTTTAGGATTTCCACTTATCTATAATATATTTCACAAACAAAAACCACATACTTTTCTTTCCAAAATTATTTAATAAAACCTTAATTATTTAAAATGTAATAATAAAAATACCAATAAAGGATAAAAATAAACATAATTAAAACAATAATAATGACAATTATCAAAGGGGGAGAAGTAAGGATTGTTTTGGAAGGACCCCATAAGATCAAGATCGAACAAGTCTAATCTTTAAGTTTAAGGTATCAAAAACCAAATGGAATATGAGGCCTTAACTACTTAACTTTATTTGGCGAAAGAAATGGGCGCAATAAAGGTGTGATGCAAGAACGATTCGCAACTAGTGATAAATCAAGTCAAAGGAACATTTCAGGTAAAAGATAACATGTTGCTCTGATATTACCATAAAGTGGTACAACTGATGAAGGAGTTTGAAGAAGCAATAATAGAACACATCTCGAGAACTGAGAATACTAAGGTTGACATCTTGTCTAAGGTGGCAAATAACAAAGGGAGCGGACAATTGAGCACAATAATATAATAAGTAATGACTAAGCCAACAATGGAGGAATGCATAAATGTTACAAGAGTCGGTGAAATTGACTTGAGAGAAGATGTTAAAGCGTTGATAAAATAGCAGAAGATACTCTGATACTTTTAAGTTAGTAGTAGACGTCTTAATATAGAGTGTATTAAACGATGTAATGAATATAAGTACCTTACATAGATTCCATATTTATACTATTTGTAAAGGACTTTCACTTACCATCATCGGCTTAATTATGACTCAATCATACCTTAATACTAGTATTTAATTGATTTATGATAAACCATGATTAAGATGGTGAATTGTGTTAAACAGTTGTCGATCAGTTGTCTTTAGTGTCAATAATCAATGTGATCGATCAGCTTACACGTTCGTCAATTACTTCTTGATGTTGGACAAACTGATCTATATCATACATAATCAGAAAAAGTATACAATAAAAATATTATTATGTCATGTAATGTTAAGTTGACGTATATGTTTTATGTTAGTTTAAAAGTTATTTGTTATGATATTGATAAGTGTACAAAATTATACAAGTAATAAAGTGGAAAGTTCAAATATTGTTTTTCTAAAAAACTTATAAAACACTCGACAATAATATAAACTTGTAATTTATTTTCTTCCCTTTGGACTTTCATAAAAACAAGGTTGTTTTTCTCTTTTAAAAGAAAAAAAAAAAGTAAATTAAAGCCCTCCATTGTATAAAAGTAAACAAGTTTAACAAAATGTAAATAAAAAATAAATCATAAATCTTTATACAGTGTTTACCGCATTGACATGAAGGCACAGATTGTACATGGTGATGGAAGTGTAGAAGCGTGTAAGTGAAGGAATTGAGCTTTGCAAAGTGTAATAGCAAAACTTTTAAAGAGGACCACACTTTATTAGCATCTGCTACATGATCAGAATTTGTTCTCCTTCACAATTTTTCTTTTCCAAGCCATCTGTGACCTTTTTTGTCTTCTATTTTAGTATATGTTTTAAAGCAGCATTAAACCAAACAGAAGCAGACCTAGGAATATATGAGGATAAGCCAACCCAAGATCACTTGGGTTATTCCTTTTAACCACTTCAGAGCCAACAGTTGTTGCTTGCTTACTTGTATCTTTGTCACAAAATTCTTCAACTCGATACCCTCATCACATTTTGACTCAATATGCACTTATTATCCAATCACCACTTCACTTGTTTGGCTGACTTTAATTATCAAAGAAAATAAGACCTTTTTGGCCAAAGGTTTTATTTAAACTCTTATGTTTGAACAAATAATGGATATTGCAGGGTCTTTTCACCATCTAATTTAGCACTAAGCAAATGGAAGTTGATTAATTGAGTGATTGTGATATGTCAATAAAAACAAAAGGAAGCGACGAAGTGATTGTATAGTTGGAAATGGTATGATGTTGAATGAGAAAAGCAGGCACATTGACAACTCTTTTGGCTTCTAATCCTAGTAATTTTAAATTTATTATATTCGAACAAGATAAGACATGTCTAATTGGTAACTTCCGACTCATCAATCCAACAGCTGAATTATTTAATGGAAAGGAAGCTTCAACATCAGAATGGCTTGTGAGGAAATCATAAACTTTGTTAAGAATGGCATTAGATATCTAAGAATAAGCACAAGTGGCTGAAAATGCACTTGTACTGTGGATGGACGTAGCCCACTGACAACCAGACACCACACAATCATCATATATATCTTGCATACAAACTGATTTAAAAACTCACTCCCCTCTAACTTTATAGAACCATTATTGACACCTTTTGCGGACCCCTTTAACTTCCAGAATAGGAGTATTACATTATTATGAATAAAAATAAAGATTCAGCAGAAGCAGCGACAACTCGATCCACTATCTTTAGTGTGTATTTGGTCCTTTTTCTGATGTTCCGTGACTTCTCTGAGTAACAACAAAATGAACTCCATCTTATGTCTTTGATGATGGACCATACCCTCACCAATCCCACTATGCCTATGTTTTTCCCCCCATCAAATTTGTGGCTTCTGAAACACCAGCACTCCAAGAATCTACCACTGTTAAACACACCAACGTACTTTGCAGGATCCACCACATGCTTCATCGCTTATTTTTCTTTCCCCATACAAACCAAATTTAAACCTACTTCACCTTTTTTTAAATCATTCAAACAAAATTCACGTTTTATTATTATCGATTATACCATTCAGATTACTAAAGTAAATTATAATTGATATCCTTCAAAGATCTAAGAGCCGGGTAGTTCACTCTATCAACCCCCGTTATAGTAAATGTTAATTTTATACACCCAAACTATGTAATTTCTTTTTTATTTCTATCCTATACCGCTTAAGATAGAATTTGAATTTAAATTATTGTTGCACTTAGTTAGGAATAAGTTTTAAATATTTGAAGTTGTTTTCTGTTTTTAAGTTGTTTCCTATGTTTGAATATAAGTTGTTAATATTTCTTATATAAATGTACCTCATTTGAGAAGGAAAATATGAATGAATGAATGAGAGAATTATCTCCCACAATTGTTTCAACATGGTATCACAAAGTGATGACTCTGGATTCACATTGGAACAAAGTGAATGGAGAGATTGAATTTAAAAATGTTAGTTTCAACTACCTACCAAACCTGATGTTCAAACAAGGTGATTCTTAACTATTGTATTAGACGTGGAAGGGTGTTTACAGGAGTCATTAACACGTTGAGCATGAGTGATATTCGTGCGCCAACGTGAGGGGGAGTGTAGATAGAATTTGAATTTAAATTATGGTTGCACTTATAGGAATAAGTTTTAAATATTTAAAGTTGTTTCTGTTTTTAAGTTGTTTCTATTTTTGTATAAGCTGTTAATATTACTTATATAAATATATAAGTAATATTAATATTTTATACTTAAAAATAGAAACGAATTTAAATATTTAAAACTTATTCCTAACTAAGTGCAACAATAATTTCAATTCAAATTCTATCTTCAACATATACCTATTAACATATATTATTAGTTTTATTATTTCTTCCCTACTGTGTATTTCTAAGAATTAAAATTAAAAAAAAACTATTTTTTGGTTTAAAAATATTGCACGATAGATATTCAAATTATTTTTTTATTAGTTATGGTTATTCAATTTCTTAAACTTACTTATTTATGTAGGAGTTTAGCTTGATCCTCTTAATGTTTTTTTCACTCTACGTCAGTATTTGTTTATTTTGATGTGGTAGAAATCATTCATGAACATGAGATGCTAATCTAATTGAGATTTTTTTTTTAAAACTCGTAATAATGCTTATCACGTCAGTTATATATATATATATATATATATATATATATATATATAAATACTTGCTTCATTTATTAGACTTTTCTTGGATACTTTCAATAAAAAGTAATGATATTTTTTTAAAAAAACAAAAGAGAAATATTTTCTCCATAACAATAACACTCTTCCTATTAGTTATTAATCACTTAGTCTTGTATAAGAACAGAGGAAGAAAATAAAAGAAAAATATAATTTAGACTCAAATTTTGCTTTTTAAATTTGAAAAGTTTACTTTATAGTCATTTAAAGGGTTCTTTTTTTTTTTAAATATACTAAAGACGGGATGATGTGTATCTATCTAACTAGACTTGTCTAGAAGTACAGAGAACATACCTTCGTCTATGATAGACATGTTAAATTTATTATTAATTTATTATACAAATGTGATCTAGTGAAATGTGACAAATTATGAGAAATGACACATCAGATGCTTGCCATGTTAATCAAAATATCAACGGAAATGCAAAAAATTCACGAACATTTTGAGGAATCAAAGTGTATTTGTTTAAACTTAGGAAACCAAACTAAAATAAAAAAAAATTACATGAGGGATAATGTTATATTTTAGCAAAAATGCATGAAACATGATATTCTACACCAGTTTCCAAAAGTTGAATATTTGAACAAAATTTCTGCAATTCACAAGTGGAATAAAGTAGATGTTGACACTAAAATCGGTACATGGTACAAAGGGAGGGTGAAATTAGAGATATAGAATCTTTCTTGAGACTTTATTTGGTCTAATCTAATTATATCATTCTTAATTAATTAAGTTACCATGACGTTTTTTTTATGTGAGGATTGTGATAATATAGGTAACCATTAATAAATACTCATTAAATATGAGTCTCGTGTAAAGTATTTATCAGAGTTTTGGCATCAACTCGTCTTATATACTTGCACCTATTCATATATATATATATATACTTCAAACACGTTACATGTTATTGTTAATTAAATTACTAAAACTGTTCATGTTTAAATATTAATTTTCTTAGATTACTAAAAACGATTATGTTTTTTTATATTTGGTTATTATTATGACTTATATATGTGTTTGATAATTTGAGGCTAACTAAAACGACTTGATAATTGATTTTCAATTTAGTTCTAACCATTTCATAATTAATATTTTTATTGATATATTGACTTTAGATAGAAGTAAAATGTAGATGTCGATGGATCAGAATTTGAAATTAAAATTATCCACGTTGAATATGAGATGGATACAAGTATAGCCTATATCTAGGTTATACTAATTATAATGTGAGATTGTACATGAGATAGTGAAAAAGTGTTTTTCAACTCAATCGAAGTTTATTCTCAAACACACAAAGATAGTGAAAAATGTTAGTACTAACGGGAACACCCAACCTACTAAAAATGTTTCAACCTACCACTCACTCATACACGCCTTTGGCCTTAACAAAGTTTAGTGTAAACATTTAATTTCTCACGGTGAACCAAAGTTTGAATTATGAAGAAGAGACGCATTCATATATATATTCTCTGTTAGCCTTTATGTATGTGACATTTGAGGTGAAAAAACAGACTTAAAAGAAAGAATTTAATTATTTGACCTAAAGCAATTAAGATAATATGTTTTAGCTAGAACGATTCCTATACGTATTGTTTGTGAAGTATAAAATTAAAAAAGGCAATCTGAGTCTAATAGTACATAAAACTTTTAATAGTCAAGGGTCGATTCGAAATCCACCATCGAGCAGCTATATAGATGCTAGAAGTAGTGTAAATGTGAAGACAAGTAGGAATCTGAAGCCATAAATTGCCAACACTAGCAGATGACATTAGCATTGTCCCAATTCTCCCCTCTAAAGTATATGCAAAACTGGGTGGGAACACAAGACATGGCGTAGTGCTGAGTTCATAAACACCACTTCCAACTTCAATCAATCACACCCCTCTCTTTCTTTCTTTCTCCTTATTTAAGCTCAACAACTTCTCCCTCTCCCACAAAACTATTCTCTACCATGACCTTCCTCACGGAGGATCAGGATCAATGGCTGAGTTTAGGCCTGAAAGGAGACATGACTGTGGAGGCAGCAGCAGAAGAACAAAAGTCGTCAAAGGCTGAGCAGAACAAGGTATTCTCATGCAACTTCTGCATGAGAAAGTTTTACAGCTCACAAGCTTTGGGGGGTCACCAGAATGCACACAAGAGGGAGAGAGAAGCAGCAAGAAGCTACCAGTCTCATAGGATGATGACAGCAAGATCACCAATGGGGTTTGCTTATACTTCTCTGGCATCTAGGTCACTCGGAATACAGCCTCACTCCCTTGTGCACAAACCAGGCAGAGAAAGGTCTGCTATGGTCGCTAGATTCAGTGATGCCAACATTAATGGCGCTGGAGTGGCATCCTGGACACCCTTTCTGCTCGAACAGGCCGTGGATTTCTATTGGCCAGGTAGCTTTCGGCCGGACTTGCCAAAACAAGAATCAGATGTTAATAATAAGATTGACTTAGATCTTCGCCTCTGATTCAACATCACACCCTACTACTGTTTTCTTCTTCATTTCCCAAAATAAGCTCTCATGGCTACTATCCTAATTCACTGCTTTAATTGGTTTCGCAAGAGAAACAACCATCTCCATGTAATGTCTATCACAACAACTCAATGCTAAGTGTGTTTCTTTTCCTTTTTTAAATTAAAATGATCATCGATCGTTTCATTATTTTAATTTAAGTTTTTAAAAATATTTTTAAAATATTTAAAAGTACATGAGAGGAAGGTTAGAGTAAATAAAAGGTATGTGTTTTTATAAATCCGAAAATGAAAAGAGTTGGATCGATTTTGGACATTAGAAGGGAAGATAGAGGACAAGAAAATGGAACCAAATCGATTCCCTAAACGTTGAAAGTACACGAATTTTCATCCAACCTGCTAGCGACAATATTGCATCAGTTGTCACAGGTTACAGGAAAAAGCTACCTAAGTGCGTGTCTGATTGGCATTCAGAGTTTATTTTACTCATTGTCACACACATTTTAATATAAAATAAAAGCTAAATTAATTCTATGGCCTTATAATATAAGATGTCTCAGTTATGTTTTTTCTTCTTTAATTTTTATTTTCTATCTCCACTCTTTGATATTTACTCTATTTATTAATTTTGACAATTATAATGTTATTATAAAATTTATCGACTTATATTATTATTACAATGTCATGTCCGTACTATAAACTAAAATAAAAAATACATATCTATAGAGGCTAACATAAAAAATAAATATAGAGACTAAAATAAAACAATATGAAAAATATGTATTTTTCGGGAATAAAAATAAATATATTTACGGGAAACTAAAAACAAAATAATATATTTATAAAGACTAAAAAAAATGTGTATTTATATATGAACGAGTGAAATAAACAATGACATTCATAAAATACCCTTAGGTGCTCTTGATAATCATGTTAATATAACTTCAACAATTTGTTTGAAAAGGTTTTTCATCATATATGATTTTTAACATTAGCAAAACTTACCAATTTTTTCATCTTATTTAACTACTCTAATGTTTATCATTATACAAAATTTATAATAGTCAACTAAATATAATTTTCCTCATACTAAAACAATTATTTGTAATTATCGATATTTAGCTCTTTGATAAGAAAAAAAAATATTTGTAATTATGATGGACTTTAACACAATCTTTCAATTCCTTTTCACTTATACACATTTTCTTTAGAATGGCAGTATAAGAGTACTTTTTTAATAATAATTAAATTTACATAAATCTCTCAAGTTATTTTTACTAATTATACACATTTTCTTTTGAATGAAAACACATGAAGACTTTTTTTATAATGACTAAATTTATAAATGTAAGTATACAAATCAATCTTCGATTTTGTAAAATTAAATTAAATTTAATGTTTGTTTTTCTTTTTAACAAAACTATACTCTTAATTGTTCACTAATAAGAGCTACGAGCTTTTATATAAAGTCAGATGAGCAATAAAAAAACACAATCTCGTGTTACTAAAAGAAAAAGAATGATTAAAATAATACGATCATCACTTGCCTCACGGAGTCACCAAATAATATATGATTATTGCTACTGTGTTATTTTTAATTTATGGATAGATTAAAAAACTAAAACACCTTATATTATAGAGATTAAGAATTTAGTTACCTATAATGTGTAATTAAGATTAATTTCCACACAAAGTTCGCTCATGAATAATAATTAAAAATCAATTTTATTAAAATCAACTCCAAAACAAGTAGTAATTGTAAGAATAAAGAGTAGTTATCATATGCTGTAACTCAATTCTGTCAAGTTTTGCTTGAGATATTGTATACCATTACTACTTACTACACGTTTCTGATCAGCAGAAAAGAAAGAAAAAACTAATTACTTAATATAATTGTGGTAATCATAGCAAGAAAGGATCTCTAGCTCTATACGTGAGAAACATCGTTGAATATATTAAAAACTAGTTGAAGCTAATATGATTTCATAATTTTTTACATAAACCTTATCAGGATACCAGCTTTAAATTTATATTAATTCTTAAAAGAATGTTAAAACCAAAATAGAATCTACTTTTTACTTAGTACTTTTACAATTATTTTTCCAGTAGTATAAAAATCATATCTTATGACGTACAAAAATAAATTATATGACGTACATAGTTTTGTACGTTATAATAGATCTACATATTTTATGACGTAGTAAAAATTTACCGTCCTTCTGGGATCAAATTATCCTACAGCATAAAATAAGAATTGTGATATTATGCAGAGAATTAAATACCAGTAAAATACAAACTGCATGATCAACACTCCCAAAAATGACATAATGAAGGAAATTTTGCATGACATGTCTTGTTCATCTTTAAGCCTTTCTGTGTCACCAACATCGGCTATGTGCATTGCCAATTTTGTTGCAACATGAGCTTCGTCTGGCTTTAGCATTGAGTTCATCCCTTCCAACACATCCTCAGCTGCCCTCTTGGTCAACCGAAGTGGATGATCACAAATTTTCTTTAGAATCTGATCCGTTTAAATTTTTTTTCAAAAGATAACAATATTACTATATAAAAAGGAAAGGAAAACTGTAGTTTAACAACGTTATTTGACAACGTTTTTTACAACGCCAGGTGGCGTTGTCTTATTGGCTGATGCATTTAATTTTTAAAACTTGTATAATTGATTTAGTAAGGGCATTTTGGGACGATGCGAAATGGGAGTATAGTGTTGGCGCTCTCTTCAGTGCAGGTTTCGTTTCTGAAAATGCGAAACCGTTCTCTCGTCTCTTAACTGAATCAAAACACATTTTCTCTCTGAAAAACGCAACCCTGAGATTTTCTCCTCTGTCCTTGACGAAGTCTGGCAACGATATCTCTGTGAAAATAACGCCGTGACTGAAAAAGGTATCAATCTATCCGTTGAAGGCTGGATTTTTGGGCGAAGTGTGGCTTTTTGGCAACCATCAAACGGAGACGTTTCGAAGGGTTGGGTGTTTATCGTTTTCTTTTTTGTTCTTTAGTTGTTTGATTCGTTGCCGTTATTCTGCGTTTGTTTTTCGTTTAGGTGTTGTGCACCGGTGTTCAAAACTCTGAAAGTGGGTGGTTGCTTTTTATGGAAAGTTGAAGATGGATTGAAGCCAAGTCTAGGCCAAAGGTTTGTACTTTTTCTTTGATAGGTTTGAGTTTCGTTATTTTGATTGAATGTTGTGGTGATTTCTTCCTTTGGGTTTGTTTGGGTGCCGTAAATTGTGATAAAGGTTGTTTCTTTTGAGGAAGGGCATGGTAAAAAACTGCATTGTGAATAAATTTCATGGAGGGTGATTTTGAGGCCAAGTTGTGCTGCGTGGTACTGTGTTTGTGAAGTGTAAACTTGGGAAAGACGTTAAATTGATAAAAGTTTTGGATTTTTGTGTTTGAGCATTGATAAAAGTTATATTGGAAACCTTTTAAAGACTCTGATTTGCACTGCTTTTTGGTGAAATTACACTCATCCATTATTTTTGGATAAAACACTGAATAGAGATTAGATGCATACTTAGGCTTAGTTATTGAGTTTGTGCTATAATAGTTAAGACATAAACTTTTATTTTTATGAAGTGCATTGAACTTAACATTATCTCCTTCCATAATGTATGATAGGATAAGATTTCATTGACTGTAGAACTGAAAATGGTACCATGCAAAAGCAATGTAAGTAGAACTTGAAGTTTTGTGCTTTGGTAGTTGTTTTTGAGCATTGACTTTTGAATTGATTGTGATAAATTTGAATTGTTGAACAATGGCGCATGAGGGCTTGGATGGATGCCTCATATATTAAACAAATGAACTCGTTACTGAAATTGACACATCAAAACCGCGTTTTTAGAACTCCGTTTAAGTTTTGTTTGCGAATTGATGATTCTATACAACTGAACCTTAACTTGTTGAAACTCCTGGTCCGTAGATGGATTCCCCACCATCAATCCTTTAGAGTTAGGCAGCAATTGGTTCCTTTTCATGTGCAGGATGTAGTGATGACTTTAGGGTTTGGGGTGGGTGGAGTGGAGGTACCTTCAGATGATTCAATTGTGGGTAAAGTTGGTTTACATTTGTCTGATTGTAGAAAAACATCACTGAAAGAGCTATTGAAGGTGTTTAATGTGCTTGTAGATAATGATGATGTTGATGTGGATGATGTTTGTCGATTATACATATTAATTTGTTTAGTGGTTTTCTTTTTTCCTAGGAAGACAAAGTATGTTTCTAACATGCCTTGTTTAGTTCTAGATGAGTTAGATAATTTGTGTAATTATGACTGGAGTAGTTCCTTCCATACATACATTGTAAATAGTCTTAATAGATGTAGCCAGAAAATACTCACCAAAAAAATTGAAGAATCTTTGAGCATAAGTGGGTGTGCGGTTGTTTTACAGGTATGAGTAAACATCAGTTACTTGTTTTATTAAAAAAGTTGATTGTTAGAACTTTATCTAATGGTATTAATACTTTGAATGTAGCTATGGGCATATGAACGCCTTGGTTTGTATGGCCATTCTTCTCACAAGGTATTCCCGCGCATTTTGCGCTTTCATTCGTTGGATTATGACATTGAAGAAATTGATGCTTTGTTAAAGAAAGGCGAGGTAAGTAACTGTTTCTGTTCATTTTGTGATGTATTGAGTAGTGATTTGGCTGATGTAACTGTTTTGCAATGTTATAGGTACATTTTGATTGGTACCTTTCATCGGAAGATCGTAGAAATCCAATTATCCGCGCAGCATTAAATTTGGATGTGGTTGAAAGGGGTGAAGGTAGCAGCCCTGAAGGAGAACCACTTGAAAAGGAAGGAGATGGAAGTTCCAAGGGTTCCAATTTAGCAGCTGTGGACAAAATCAGAATGAATAACCAGAGAATAAGAACTATAAGGAATGAAATAGCTGTTGTGAGGAAGCACTAATCAAACAATCCATAATTAAAGTTTGGGACTGTATCCCGTGTACGGAGTTTTACAAACAGCACTTTTGAACCGCTTTCGACGCATATAATGCTTCATAACAGTTTCATTGTTACAATCATCTCCCTCACGTGCATAGTTGTTAATATTCTCATTTTGGTTACATGGGGTACTGTAACCACCATAATATTCTTCTTTCTCCTCAACCAACTCAGACTTCAATCACTAGTACAAAAATCATATTTTATGACGGACAAAAACAAGTTACGACGTACATAGTTTTGTACGTAACAATAGAAATATGTTTTAAAGGTTTAAAGCACACGTGTGACCGTTCGCATAGGCCTTGTGCTAAAAACCTTTCTCTTTTTTTATATAGTTAATATCAAAAATATGATTTTTATACTAGTGGTTATGTTTTCCTCATTGTTACATTTAACTTATAAATATATAAATTGTTATTTTGTAATAAAATAATATTTTATTAAAAAGTATTATAAAAAATCATATTTTTGATATTTTTTATATAAAAAAGGGAAAGGTTTTTAGCACAAGGCCTATGCGAATGGTCGCACGTGTGCTTTAAACCTTTAAAACATATTTTTATTGTAACGTACAAAACTATGTACGTTATAGTTTGTTTTTATACGTCATAAAATATGATTTTTGTACTAGTGAATGCAGCCAATTCTTCTTCAAGTGCTGTAATTTCAACTTTTTGTTCCTCTATAATAGCATCTAAACCATCATCAACATCTTTCTTCTGTTTTTCATTGCTTGCTGACTTTGAATGTGTTTTCTTCCTTACTTCCTCTCCACCTGCATTAAATGATGCTTTCACAAATGGCTGCCTCATTTCTCTCATTGATGGACCATATTCATCAAGCGTCTGCAAATTCATCAAAACCATCATTGTATAAATTAAATCATTAAATCAAATATGTTAATAAAACCACTTAATACATACCACACCCCTCTCCATAGCAGATTTTATGAAATTGTCACCTACATTGACATCAATCCAATGCAAAATTCTTGGATTTTTATGTACTAAAATATTAGAAGGAACAAAACGATCACAAAACCAAACCTGAAATACATTACAATACACCATAATTACAATAAACAAAACGCTCAATAAAACATTGTACATTTATNAACTCAAACATTTCAAGGAATCAAACAATCAAAATAAAAGATTTACCTGCAACACGTACACACAACCTTCGACATACACAGTCCTTGCACCTTTTCCTTCATTCCAAGCTGTACAAGCTTTGGTAAAACTACGAAGTAGATATTGGTAAACTATACGACCCCAACAAAACCTACCCAAATCATTTATTTTATCAACTATTTCAAATAAAATTGGGAATACTGTTTTAGTACGATTGGATAACAATATCTCAGAAATTCCAACCAAAATGTATAGCCTACAAACGTCTAATGAAGCCAACTTCTTCTGTTTCTTCAATATAAAGTCATATATAACTTGCAAATCATATTTTCCGTTTGCTTTTGCAAAGTGTTTCTGACAATCACTTTTTCCAAGTCTTTTCTCTTTCAAGTTAATCTGCTCACCATCTAAATCCAACCCTAAACTTAAAGTAACATCTATTTCCTTTAATTCCACAAAATTTCCTCCAAAACAAAAACCACCCCTCTCATCATCCCACCTTTCTAATAAATCGCTCAGTATATTCCTACCAAGCTTAATGTCATCCTTTAGTTCTAAAAACCATTTAAATGGACTTTGTGAAATAATACCCTTCTGCTCCTCAGTTAAAATTCCATTCAAACCACCAATCAACTTTGTTTTCATTGAATGTCGAACAAACAACTGCATCAGAAAATCAAATCATGCATAAATAAGATATTCAAGGACGTAACCAAATAAAGCAACAAATTATATATTCAAATCAGCCCATAAGACACTGCATATTCAACTCCTTATACCATAAAACATCAATTACCGTGTAGGGTAATTTAGTAGCCCTAGCTTAAAAGGCAAGTCTTACATCTCTTGCAGAGCCTGCAAGTAAAATACACGATCCCATAAGCAGTTTGGCATCAAAAGTTAAACAAAAATCATTAAAATCTATGCACATTTCGTTTCCCTATTCAACATTGTAATTGTCCACGCATAATCACACACCAAATAAATATATATATTCAACTCTTTCATACTTAAAATAACATGAAAATATATTTGTATACAAATATAAACCACAACATATAGAAACAGGGAAGTCCCAAAACAGAGAAGCCCCAAAAAAAGTCAATGTACTAACTTATACAATATGAAAAATACAATTTTTTTTCCTGTAATAAGTTCCATGAAAACAGAGAAGCCCCAAAAAAACAGAACCCATCAGGACACAACACAAAGCTTCAATATAACCAACAATGAAGTACATACCTTGTCAGAAAAAGCAGTGTCAGGGGTCGAAGCCATTCCTCAAAGTAACCAACAAAGATACACAAACCAACTTCTCAGGGGTCGAAGCCCTTCCACCGACAACGGTTAAACCACACCACGACCTTCGCAAACAAACCAACAACGCTAAATGAAGTCAAAATCAAACACACCAAATGTAATCAAAATGAAATCAAAATCAAAAAACCTGAAAATGTAACACCGATAACAGAATGCGAAGGACAACGACACCAAACGACAAGTGAGGGAACAAAACGATAAAGGCCTGTGCGAGTGCGACGGCGAGAGAGTGCGAGAGTGCGAAGTGGGACGAAGAAGCACCAATGCGATGACGCGAACAAGAGAACGAGAGTGCGAAGGAGAGAAGATGCCAAATTTCAAAATGAAAACCCTAGCACTGAGAATGATCTCTTATGGACAGAGGGGCACTTTCGGAAAACCACTCCAAATCAAATTTTCGAATTAAAAATAATCAAATAAATGCAGCCAATAAGAAAGTGACAGTTGGCGTTGTCAAAGCCGTTGTCAAAAATGCGTTGTTGAAATATCGCTACCCAAAAGGAAAAGAACATAATATAATAACATAACAAGAATCAGAGTAGCTTAAACAACACGACAAAAATTATCGTAAGAGTAGCTAGTAGTGAGCCATCAAATGCTGAGAGAACAATCTCACTCTTCAAAAATGCTTCATAAAGATACCGCTACATGAAATAAAAATTAAACTGTAATCAAAATTTGTTAGATTAACCTCAGAAGATAAAATGAAAAAGTAACAGTAGTACAAAAATTATATTTTATGACGTACAAAAACAAGTTATGACGTACAAAAACAAGTTATGACGTACAAAAACAAGCTATGACTTACATAGTTTTGTATGTTATAATAGGTCTACATATTTTATGACGTAGCAAAAATTTACGTCATCTGAACATATTATAACACAGCTTCTAAAATCAGTCCATTTTTTTATATGAATATTGGAGATGGAGAATATTCGTACAACAATACGATCTCAAACAGAGCAACATCATCCATAATATCATGTATATATAATAAGAAGCACAATGTAGCAAGCCTATATATGAAGATACAAGTGAACAATGCCACTTACCTCTTGAAGCTATGCTTGCTACCGTTAGCCTAGCACCTCGGATGACCTCTCCCTTCTCTTTGCTGGCTTCGTTTCCTCTTTGCAAGCAGATGGTGAATCCCCCTAGCCCTCTGTCTCCCTTCTCTTGTCTCGATCTTGAAGTCTCTTGGTGCCGAAGTCTCGCGGTGTCGAACTCTTTCTGTAATCACCCTTCCAACCTTTCTCGATACTCCCTTGCTCTCCTCCCTGAAGATAAAGTTCTTTTCTCCTTTCTCCCTCGGTTGTTATTACTCTCCCTCTGCCTTTGATACTGATCCCCCAAAACCTTCTCCCAAAAGTCATTCTTGTTGCTGTCAAAACCAAATTGTCTTGTACCTTTGCCAATTTGCAATGTTCCCTGTTGTGTGTCTTTTTTTGTTGCTCCTGCCTCTCCTTTTCAGAAACGGCCTTGCTACCCCAAAACCCAAACTGATTCCCCAAAACAAACCTCTGCCAATCCCGAAAACATACCTCTGCCAAAATCAATCATGCATCTGTCATGTCCCCCTTTGTCGTTTTCACACGTGGCTTCTCTCTTCTTCCAAAACTTTTCCAACATTTTTTCATTTTTTTTATATTATTATTATTTTTATTTTTTTTATTTTTATTTATTTATTTTTTTTAGACGATAAAATGATCTCTAAACTTTTTTTAATTAAATATATTTAAACAAGATAAAGTATAAAAAAGGTAAAACTTAAAAAAACAAAAAATTAAAAATTATAAAGGGAAAAGCAAAATAAAATAAAAAGGGAATAAAATGAGATAAATAGAATAAAAATAAAAAGAAAATAAGAATTGAAAAGAAAAAGTAAAATAAATAAAAAGAGATAGACTAAAATAAAATAACTAACATAAAACAAAAATATAATAAGAAAAAGAAAGTAATAAAAGTAAATAAATAAAATAAATAAAAAAGAAAATAGGTAAATGAATAATAAAAGGGTTAAATATGTGACAACAAAAATATTAGAAAAATAATCCGGACAAAATTGGGTATTAACACAGTTTTATTATGTTGGGTTTTCACTTTAGTAACGAAAGTCTGCAAGAGTTCTCTAGTCTAACCCTTATCATGCATGAGAAAGGCCCATGTATGCCTACTATAGTCATCTACAACAATTAGAAAGTATTTATGACCATGCACATAAGGGGTAGATATAGGTCCCCAAATATCACAATGAATCATATCAAAACAATCACTAGATAAAGAAGTGCTCTTAGGGAAAGGTAATTTGTGTTGTTTGGCAAAGTGAAAAATATCACAAGCATTATCATTAGTAGTCTGAATATAAGGGAAAGTTTTACACATCTTTTCAAGAGTTTTATGTCCAAGATGGCCAAGTCTATAATGCCATAGATTTACATTGTCATGTTCATAAGAAAAAGTAAAACTAGGAGCTAAATTTCTTCCAAAGGATTCCAAATGGTAGAGGCCCTTGCACACACTAGCATATCCAATCATCTTCAATGTGGAGCTGTCCTAAATTTCACACATCTTAGAAGAGAAAGTTAGTGTACAATTGATATCTCTAGTGAGACTCTGAACAGATATGAGATTAAATGTGAATTCAGGTATATATAAAACATTGAAAATCACAAATTCTTTGGAGAAATGTATGGTTCCAGCATAATGAGCAGTAACAGTAGAACTATTGGGTAATTTGACAGATATGGGTTTTATTTTATAGAAAGATGTAAACTGGTTCTTATCATGAGTCACGTGATCTGTTGCCCCTGTATATATGATCCATGAGAACATACCTTGTGTGTCCTCTTGATGAGTCGATATTTTATTGATTTCATTTAGTTTATTGTGCTAGAATTAATCAGAGAATTGTGCTTAATTGTCCGGTATTTTCCCGTTTTTCCTAATTATGCTTAATTTGACCGGAAATTCTAATTT